>NC_141083.1:28310546-28425546 GCF_041138505.1 Cibotium barometz
TAGCAACCATATGATCGGATTTCCATCATAATATCCCTGTTCTTGAAGCATGTGCATAGGCACCCATCTTTGATGAATAGTATGAATTGGTGGCTTATGATTTTGGTGTTGCGGTTTCCCTTTTTGTGCAAGCTTAGGTGACTTCTTGATGTGCTTAGGGATCCAAGCTTTGGTATTGCCCTATTAGTACCCTTGAGCTTTTAGTAATCTTTTTGGTACCCACACTTGTTGAGTGGCTAGAGTTCTTTGAGAAAGTCGCATTGTTTTTTGTGGAAGACATTGTGGAGTATTTGTTTTCTTCATTGGCCTTTGAATTTTGTGTTAAGGAAGAGTCTTTGATTGTCAAGGCATCCAAATTGGATTGGCATCCTCGTAGTAGCCTTGAGCTACAAGTAGTTAATTTTCCACCCACATTTTGATACCATTAAGATACCTTGATCTTCATTGTTGTGGTGGAGTTTTCTTTTTGGCTGAAGCGGAAGGTTTGGGGCCCTCCTTGACTTTGGTTGGTGCGAGGTTGTGGATTTGAGACTGATGGACATTGTTGATAAGGATGGAGTCTCTTGCGGAGTGGTGGTTGGCTGACAATGAGACTTTTGAGCATGCAGCCTTCTCTTGTGGTGAGGTTGGTCGATGAGGAGTTGTCGAGGTTGAGGCTTTTCCTTTGAGGTCCTTTTTAGAGATGGATGGTAGTGCTTGGGGGATTTCTTTACGAATATTGTTGATTGCAAGGTTTTAGCATTGGACGTTATTGGTGAGGATGGAGTTGAAGGGGTAGATTCTTTGTTGGAGTTGGTCATTGATGTAGATGGTAGGCCTTTGACTAGAGAGGCTTTCAAGAAAGAGGCTTGTAGCTTTTTGCGTTTAGCTAGGGTTGGATCCTCTTCCTTGCAATATGGTATTGTTAACTTTTTATCGTTGACCATCACGATGACCTTATCATCGCTAGTAAAGCACAATGGTGCTTGAGCAGTAAACAGTCCATTTATGCCCCAAGATCAAATCTGCTTCCAACACATACTCAACCAGAAAAAAACTTACACTTGAGGGGGTTAGATTCTATATACATTGTTTGTTCAAAAAAGTACCCAAAACATGGCATGTTCATGTCTTTTGTGAATGGAATTTTCTCTGGATGAGCTTTTAGTGTTGGTTGACCTAACTCCCATAACTCAAGGGTCATGAGATTGTGTTCTCGCCATGGATAAACTTGTGCTTGGAGTGTGTTGATTTTATTGTAAAGTGAAAATCTAACTGTAACCCTTGGGATATTCTGAGTAAGATATGTTGGGAGTTCCAGCTCCTCCAAGGTTTCTTCTTCCTAAAGTGCAAATCCAACCATAACCCTTGGGATATTCTGAGTAAGATATGTTGGGAGTTCCAACTCTTCCAAGGTTTCTTCTTCCTATAAGAACAATGTTAAAATACCTATAGGAGTGGTTATGGTGACCGTTTGCATGGATTTATCAATTGAATACATTGAGTCATGCATCGAAGTTCCACCGAGGATGATATCATAATTAAGGGGATCTGGGGTAACATAGAATCTAAATTCCACATTTCCACTGATTGTTTGAGGAGAGTGCCAAACGCCAACCGGGAAATTCAATGTTTTGTTCATTGGCACCTCTTGTAAGACCATTATCTTTAGGTATGATTTTAGGTTACCGTAATGACACCCAAGTGTCTATTGTCATGATGTTATGACTAGGCTGAGGGATAATTAATGTACATTTGCGCTTAACATCATTTCCCATAGGAAAATCTAACCATACCATGATAGAATCTTCAAGTGGAACCATGGATGTTCACGTATCTGATTGAGTTTTTCAATTATCATTTCGATTTCATTTTCCCATTTACTTTCATCCTCTTCATTTCTCTCAACTTTTTCAAAAGTGCCCAATGTTTACAATGGCACACTTGGTCCTTTGATAACTTTAACTGAGGTCTGTTTAGAAACCTGCAAATCCGTATAGTCTTGTTCTATGTAGCTCTTGATATCTTGGTACAACTCATGGTTAGCTTGTAAAGGTGCAAGGGCTGAAGTTATGCTAGGTTTACCTCGAGAGAAGAGCACTCCTCCACATGAGAATTTGAGAGACTGCTTAAATTTTGTAAGGGATTCATCAAATTCCTCATGTGCTTTTTCAACTACATTATTCATGCAATCTTCCTCTAATAATGACTCTTTTTGGTTTGATGAGTTCATTTCTGTAGAGAGTAGATCTTCCTCTTGAAAGGGGAACTGATGCTCCTCCGATTTTTGTATTTTGATTGCTTTTTTAGGTTTGACATTACAAGAGAGTACATCTTCCTCTTGAAAGGGAAACTGATGCTCCTCCGATTTTTGTATTTTGATTGCTTTTTTAGGTTTGACATTACGAGGTTCAATCACAACTGGTGATCTTGTTTGACACTCAACAATGCTAAGCATGCTCTCCTGAGCTTACTTTTTGCATTCCTCATATGTCATGTGATCATGATTGTTAATTTGGGGTGGTTGGGCGTGTTCTAGTTTCTTGATTGGGCTGTGAGGTGCACTAAGTGACGTACTAGAACTTGTTTCATCTTTTTACTTTCCTTGGATCGTTAGTTTTTCATTATGTTTTTCCATACAATGAGAGCGAACTTTATTTTAGACTTTTGTAATCATGTGTCACACATGTGGGTTTTGTGGTTTCAGTGGTAGTGTGACGTGAAAATTTGATATCTTTCATTGTCAATTTTGTGCATATTTTGATGGTTTCTCAATGGTAATAAGGTGGAAGCTTGTCCAAGAAGATTGGGCGCCCACAATGGAATAACGGCGTGGTGATGCGACGGCTTGGCGGCTACCTTGATAACAACATTCTATCTTCAAATATAATGGCTTTACTTGATTTAGGGTGGTGCACACATTGTAAATGCCACAAGTATGCTTGATAAATACTTTGGTATGGTAGATAGGCTAGTGATGTGGAAAATAAAAGTGGGCCTTCATGCTCACATGGATTTTAATTGTATTATTAATATGGTATTCACCATAAGGCAACAAGTTGGGGAGTGTGGAAGGCATGTGGAGGAGTGTGTGTAGGTGCATAATTGGGAAAGATTTTTCTAGAATGCTTACATGGAAGAGGAGAATTCCACCATGTGTAAGTGGGATCTCCACCTACATGCCACTTAGGCTTGGCTATTATCTCATCACACTCTCAAAGTCAAAAAGTCTTCAATTTAATAATCAATAGAAGACTTAGCCTAAGAGGACGATTGATGGTGACATCTACCCTTATGTCACTGAAGGGTTGAAGATTTCTATGTTGTAATTTGTAACAATGGAAGAGAGGGTGATTCTCCACCTATAAAAGGAGCCCTCCTCTCCCTTTCAAATCAAGGAATGAGCCTCCTCAATTGAGCATTTTGTGTCATTGCCATTCTCTTATCTTTCAAAACCCCTATTCAAACACTCTCTTTACATGTGAATGTCTCATTTAGCATTAGCTCCTCATGCTTAACCCAATTTTGGACCTCTTTGATGATTCATGATAAGTGGGATAAGGAGTTATTATCTTGGCGGGCCTGTGACTTCTCAAGGTAGCCCTTGCCTTATTACCGCCCTCCTTTGGAGGTACCAATGGTTTTAGCGGTAATGAGCATGTGGAAAGACTTTGGGGACCATAGATAAATATTTACGATTGTCCGCTGAGCAATGTTAACCCTTACCCTCTAGCTTGAATCATGAAGGAGATGAAAGGCAAGAGGCTATGTGAAAATTGAGGTTTCATGCAAAGAGAGAGAAGTGCAGTTTTTGTGGTCCAATACCCAAATTTCAACCGTCATCACTCGGGTGTTGGTTTCTTAAATTGATCATATGGCTAGGAAGCTCTTTCTATGCTCTTTCCACTCATATAACTAATTTCTTAATCCCTTACTTCATTGATGATCAGAATTTCTCCCAAAGTTGCTAATTTTTAGGCGAATTTGGCAGTTTTATAGTCTTGTAGTAAAATGCTCATAACTTTTCGTTCGATTGTCCGTTTTTAAAAGTTTTTATATGGGTGCGAAGCTCTCTTCAAGATCTACGCACTTATATAATCCTTTTTTGCACAGCCTATATGGATTTAAAACTGCAATTCTCTGTGTATCTCTGTTTTTATAGAATTTTGGCAGTTTTATAGTCTTGCAGTAAAATGCTCATAACTTTTCGCTCGGTTGTCCGTTTTTGAAAGTTTTTATATAGACGCGAAGCTCTCTTCAAGCTCTACGCATCTATATAATCCTCTCTTGCACAGCCTATATGGATTTAAAACTGTAATTCTCTGTGTTTCTCTGTTTTTTTTTAACTTTTGGCCATTCTTTCTTCTTAATAATGATTAATTCCTCTTAATCTCTTATCAAAGGCCAATCCCATGTGTCTTATCCTCTTGTAAGTGATTGCTATATTCATTTGCTTTAATATGTTCCGACCAAATCGTCCAATTTGAACGGATGAACCTTACCAATATTCTCCGTATGTTTCCGTTCACATAATCCTGAGTCAGAAGATTTTCTTCCAACAAAGAATCGCCCTCTTGTTTGGAGCTGCAAGACTGGCTGAAATTCTTGCTTCTCCGGAGCCTTTCATCTTTCCTTCCATGAATTATGATCTCACCTTTGATGTGTATATCTTTATTTTAACCTAGGGAGAGAAAGGGAGGTGAGGAGGCTGTGAGGTTTCATTCAAATGTGTTTTTGATTCTAAGAAGTGACCGAAGTCCAAACCCCAACTTCGTGTCACATCTTTTGGTGGAGACGGCGGGCAGGTTTTACTTAGAATTATTCTATTTTAAGCTCAAGGTCCCGCATGATTAAAGGAAAGTTGTTTTGAAACAAGTAAAATTCCCTTGTCACTACTCATCTTTTGGTGCAAGATGTTCAACATTTCGGTGTTCCGTGGATCGGAAGGAGAAGACCCGGGGAGTTATCTCGAGAGTTTAACTGAGCATGCCGCTTGACGGGTTGGTCTATGAAGGAGAGGGCAGAAATACTTCCAGATTTCTTGGAGGGTGTGGCCTTAACTTGGCATGAGGCTTTGCCAGAGGAGTCCAAGAATGATTGGGAAAGGTTGACCAAAGCAATGAAGGAGAGATTTGGGACAGTGGAGTCGCCAAATGCTTTACTATTGCAATTGGATCAAATTTTCCAAAAGGAAGGAGAGTCAGTTTCTACCTTTTCAGTGAGGTATGAAGCCTTATTCATCAAATATCAACAAGCTGCTTTACATGTTGCTTCTTCTTCTTCACCTTCTATGGAAGATTCAAAGAGTTCTTTAGCAGTGGAGCACCTTACGATAAGCAAGTTTATTAGGGCTTTGAATCCTCGTTTGCATGGAAAAGTTCTTAGCAAAGATCCCACTAGTTTTAAAGAGGCCCTTCGTATTGCTTTGAAGAAGGAAGCCACTCTTCATATTGAGTCCACATTCCAATCTTCTCCAAGTTTGCCAACCCCACCACGAGTAGAGATAGCCTCAACATCTCAGGTACAAGCTCCATCCCTTGATCATAACATTGCACAACTTATGGCAGAATTTGCTGATTTGAAGTTACACTTAGTCAATGCAAGGCCACCTAGGGTTCCACGAGCTGAGGATAAACCTAGGGATAGAAGTAGTGTCACATGCTATGAATGTCAAGAGAAGGGGCACTATCGCACTGAGTGTCCAAAGTTGAGGAAAACTGAGGATAAAAGTTTAGCACTTTTAGAGGAAATATGCTCAAAAGAAGAGGAAACATTGATGCCATTAATGGCAAAAAGGGGTCGTAAAACTAGGAGTCAGGAAGAAGAAGAACAAGAAGATAAATCTGAAGACGAGGAGAAAAATAAGAAGAAGAAGAAGAAGTTATCTAGGAGAAAAATTGGACAATCTGACTTTCCTCTTGGACAAGGATCTCTTAGTTATAACCTCTTAACAGATCTTAGGGAGAAAACAGCACAAATCACCTTTGGGCAGCTCTTGGCACTCTCTCCAAAGCTCAGAAAGGAATGGGGTAAGCTGGCTAGCACAAGGGAATCTAAGAAAAAGAAGAAGAGGGATAATGGGACCCCTATGGTTCAAAAAGTGGATATTGATGTAGGAGATGATGTGCCTGTAATTGATGTCATCATTGAGGAGCAAACAATTTCTAATGCATACATTGATGGAGGTGCGTCAATCAATGTCATGAGTGAAAAAACAATGAAAGATGCTGATTTAAAGTTGTCTTCTACTAACTCTCCCTATCGCATCAAACTTGCTGATAATACTAGGGTGAAAACCTTAGGAATTGTCAGGAATTTGGGAGTGGATGTATGTGGTATTTCTGTGACTATAACTTTTCAGGTCATTCCTACAAAGCCTGATGCTAGGGCTTACCCATTGATATTGGGTAGGCCATGGCTTCGCCAAGTGAAGGCAATTCAAAAGTGGGAGACAAGTGATCTTATTCTACAAGGTGAGAATAAGAAGGTCCACTACAACATCAAGAGTCATCGCAAGAAAGTGGTAAGAGATGAACCTTCAACTTCCGAAAGTTCAGAATCAGAGTCATCCGATGAAGAAGAGACAAGTGGTAGCTCCGAGGATTCCATCTCAGAAGGAGAGGTGGAGGGAGTTGCATTTGGTCTTTCCCTGGGAAGGGATCGAGGGGATGCTGAAGACAATGGAGCCTTGGAAGGGGAAGCTTCTTCAACCATGTGCAAGAAAGGAGATGTGGACCTCACTAGTCTTCACCAACAGAATGAGCTTCTTCTTGATGAGTCCATAGCAGGTACTGAAAGGGAGAATTACCTAAAAATGTTGGATGGATTTCCTAACCTTTTTGCAAACAGCTACTCACAAGTACGCCAAGTTACCTTAGTAGAGCACAAGATTGATCTCAAGCCCCAAAGTAAGCTAGTGGTACAGCGCGGCTAAGGCGTTTGGGAGTAGTGCAAGCAGAGGTGCTTAAGAAGGAGGTAACTAATTTGCTTGAAGCTGGATTTATTTTTCCAGTAGAGAATTCAGAGTGGATTTTCCCAGTTGTAGTCACTCCCAAAAAGGGTGGAAAATGGCGTGTGTGTGTGGACTTTCGCCCTCTGAATGCATGCACAAAGAGGGATTATTATCCTCTACCCTTTCAGGATGAGATTTTGGATCAAGTTGCAGGTCATGAGTTGTATTCAGTGTGTGATGGATACTCTGGATACTTCCAAATCCGGATTTGTGAAGAAGATCAAAGGAAAACCTCATTTATCACCCCTTGGGGAGTGTATGCCTATAGGGTGATGCCATTTGGCTTGACCAATGCACCAGCAACTTTTCAACGCTTCATGAGTCAGGTATTTGCACCTTACTTGGGAAAGTTTATAAGGGTCTTTCTGGATGATTTTTGCATTTATTCAAGCCGCATGGATCACTTGGAAAAGTTGAGGTTGGCCTTGCAAAGTATTGATGATGCAAAAGGGTGTCTTAATCTTGGAAAATGCCGCTTGGCACAAAGGAAGGTGGTTCTCTTGGGACATGTTATCTCAGAAGAAGGCATAGAGATGGATCCTGAGAAGGTGCAGGCAATTGTGGCCCTCCCACCACCTACCAATGTAAGGGAGGTAAGGAGTATTTTTAAAACAAAGTATTACCAACGCTTTGTTGACATGTTCTCTGAAAAGATGTATCCTATAAATCTGTTAACAAAGAAGAATGTTTCTTTCCAATGGGGGCCCGATCAAATTCAATCTTTTTGTTTGCTCAAGGAATGCATGAGTTAAAGTCCAATTGTTTAGCCTCCTAGGTGGGGGGAGGACTTTTATGTGAACCCAAGTGTCTCATCACATTCAGTGGGTGCTATTCTCTTGCAAAAGGGAGAGCAAGGGCATATGCAACCAGTGTATTATGCAAGCCGACAACTCACTGATGCCGAGGAGAGGTATGGTGAAATGGAGACAGGTGGTTTGTCTCTTGTTTTTGCAGTAAAGAAGTTCAGGTCATACTTGTTACCTCGCCCTTTTTTCTTCCTCACATCTCAACCTTATTTACAATTCTTGGTCCGCAAGCCCAATCCTGTAGGAGGGAAGTTTGCAAAGTGGATTTGTGAGCTTCAAGAATTCTCTTTCACTTTTATTACAGAAAACACCAGTAGGGCCTCTCTTGCAGATTTGCTTACCAGGAAGGAAGAGGAAGAAGGAACAGGAGCAAAGGAAGAGGTATATGAAGATTTGGAGACACCACCAACTGCTTTCACTGTGCATTTTGATGGAGCCTTTAGCCCTTCTAGGCAATGTGGGGCTGGGGGGATAGTTTTATTTGATCCAAAAGGAAAAGAGGTATGGGCCAAGGGTAGGGAATTTCCAAAGGCTATATCAAATAATGTGGCTGAGTACAATGCATTAATTTGGGGATTAGAAGATTGCATAAAAGATGGAATTGAAGAGGTAGGTTAAAGGGGATTCACAATTGGTCATCCGACAAATGAAAGGAGAATATAAGGCAAGGAGTCCTAATCTCCAAGAATTGTATCCGACAAATGAAAGGAGAATATAAGGCAAGGAGTCCTAATCTCCAAGAATTATATAAAAGGACAATGGAGTTGAAAGAAGCTTTTGAGTTTTGTAAATTTGTGCATGTTAACAGGAAGGATAATCAAAAGGCTGATGAATTGGCTACTAAAACCTTGGCTTCTTTTAAAGTAGCTACTCTTGCATTAATGGATACAGGTTGGCCTGAGCTCCAAGATGTTCAACACTATTTAGATACAGGATACTTCCCTCCTGGATTGAATCCTCAACAGAAGCAAAGGCTTACCAGGAAAGCTCATCCTTACACAATTCTAGGGGATGTTCTTTACAAGCAAGGTAAGGATAAGATTCTTAGGAGGGTGGTGAGCCTAGAGGAGTCCAAAAGGATTATGGAATTATGTCATGAATGTTCAGGTCACTTTGCCTCAACCAGCACAACTCGAAGGATCCTTAACACAGGGTATTATTGGCCTCGACTCAGCAAAGATGTCCATGAGTGGTGCAGAAGCTGTGAAGTATGCCAGGCATATGAGCATAAGCAATCGGTTCCCGGACCCTTAAACCCTATCCTAGCATATGGTCCATTTGAAAGGTGGGGATTAGATTTTGTGGGCCCACTTCCTCGTTCCTCACATGGGAAGTATTACATATTGGTGGCCACAGATTATGCAACAAGGTGGGCAGAAGCAAAGGCCATGGTCAATAATAAAGCAGTGGCTGTGGCATCCTTTCTCAGGGAATACATATGTGCCTGATTTGGGTGTCCATTGGAAATCCTTACAGATGGGGGGAGGTCTTTCAGGAATGACTTGATTGAAGCTTTGGTGCAGAAATTAAAAATAAAGCATGCTATGTCAACTCCCTATTATCCCTAATGTAATGGTTTAGTAGAAAAAACTAATGGACTGCTTCGTGGATCTTTGTCTAAGCTAGTGGATACGATGAAGAGAAAGTGGGATGTGCATTTGCCAGAGGTCCTATGGGCCTATAGGACAACTCACAAACTCTCTCTTGGTTTCACACCTTTTCAGTTAGTTTATGGAATGGAGGCTATTTTGCCAATAGAATTGGAAATCACAAGCCTTCGCACATCTTTTGCACGCTTGAATAATGAAGAAGAAACACATGCCCAATGCCTAGCACAACTGGAGATCTTGGATGAGAGGCGACTTCAAGCACTTTAAAATTTGGAGGCTGCACAACAACGGCGCAAGGCAAGGCATGACACTCTCACAAAGAACAAGAAAAAGCCAGAACTCAAGCAAGGAAGCTTAGTCATGAGGTATGATGGCCGTGTGGAGAAACGGCTAGATAAGAAGCTTCTTCGACGCTGGGAAGGCCCCTTCAAGATAAAGCAAAAGTTCAAAAATAACACCTATCTTCTAGAGGATGCAAGTGGCCAGGAGGTTCCCGGACGTGCCAATGAGTACCCGCTAAAGATATTCTACCCTCGAGCACCATGGCCAGCAGACCCCCCAGACAAGCATGGAGGATCTGCTGGGGGGGGGAAGATGTGACGTGAAAAATTGATATCTTTCATTGTCAATTTTGTGCATATTTTGATGGTTTCTCAATGGTAATAAGGTGGAAGCTTGTCCAAGAAGATTGCGGCGCCCACAATGGAATAACGGCGTGGTGATGTGACGGCTTGGCGGCTACCTTGATAACAACATTCTATCTTCAAATATAATGGTTTTACTTGATTTAGGGTGTACACATTGTAAATGCCAAAGTCTTCAATTTAATAATCAATAGAAGACTTAGCCTAAGAGGAAAGACTTAGCCTAAGAGGACAATTGATGGTGACATCTACCCTTATGTCACTGAAGGGTTGAAGATTTCTATGTTGTAATTTGTAACAATGGAAGAGAGGGTGATTCTCCACCTATAAAAGGAGCCCTCCTCTCCCTTTCAAATCAAGGAATGAGCCTCCTCAATTGAGCATTTTGTGTCATTGCCATTCTCTTATCTTTCAAAACCCCTATTCAAACACTCTCTTTACATGTGAATGTCTCATTTAGCATTAGCTCCTCATGCTTAACCCAATTTTGGACCTCTTTGATGATTCATGATAAGTGGGATAAGGAGTTATTATCTTGGCGGGCCTGTGACTTCTCAAGGTAGCCCTTGCCTTATTACCGCCCTCCTTTGGAGGTACCAATGGTTTTAGCGGTAATGAGCATGTGGAAAGACTTTGGGGACCATAGGTAAATCTTTACGATTGTCCGCTAAGCAATGTTAACCCTTACCCTCTAGCTTGAATCATGAAGGAGATGAAAGGCAAGAGGCTATGTGAAAATTGAGGTTTCATGCAAAGAGAGAGAAGTGCAGTTTTTGTGGTCCAATATCCAAATTTCAACCGGTAATCACTCATCACTCGGGTGTTGGTTTCTTAAATTGATCATATGGCTAGGAAGCTCTTTCTATGCTCTTTCCACTCATATAACTAATTTCTTAATCCCTTACTTCATTGATGATCAGAATTTCTCCCAAAGTTGCTAATTTTTAGGCAGTTTTATAGTCTTGTAGTAAAATGCTCATAACTTTTCGCTCGATTGTCCGTTTTTGAAAGTTTTTATATAGACGCGAAGCTCTCTTCAAGCTCTACGCACGTATATAATCCTTTTTTGCACAACCTATATGGATTTAAAACTGCAATTCTCTGTGTATCTCTGTTTTTATAGAATTTTGACAGTTTTATAGTCTTGCAGTAAAATGCTCATAACTTTTCGCTCGGTTGTCCGTTTCTGAAAGTTTTTATATAGACGCGAAGCTCTCTTCAAGCTCTACGCATCTATATAATCCTCTCTTACACAACCTATATGGATTTAAAACTGCAATTCTCTGTGTTTCTCTGTTTTTTTTTAACTTTTGGCCATTCTTTCTTCTTAATAATGATTAATTCCTCTTAATCTCTTATCAAAGGCCAATCCCATGTGTCTTATCCTCTTGTAAGTGATTGCTATATTTATTTGCTTTAATATGTTCTGACCAAATCGTCCAATTCGAACAAATGAACCTTACCAATATTCTCCGTATGTTTCCGTTCACATAATCCTGAGTCGGAAGATTTTCTTCCAACAAAGAATCGCCCTCTTGTTTGGAGCTATAAGACTGGCTGAAATTCTTGCTTCTCCGGAGCCTTGCATCTTTCCTTCCATGAATTATGATCTCACCTTTGATGTGTATATCTTTATCTTAACCTAGGGAGAGAAAGGGAGGTGAGGAGGCTGTGAGGTTTCATTCAAATGTGTTTTTGATTCTAAGAAGTGACCGAAGTCTAAACCCCAACTTCGTGTCACAGTAGCCTTTGAGGTGGATGCATTTGCATCATATGTAGTGTTTGTCTCTTTTGGGGTTAGGTCCTCCATAGGCTTCTTTCCCCTATCCTTTATTTCAACCTTGGTTTTGATAGTTTGTTAGCCCTTGTTTTTCTTGGGTTTAGAAGGTTTTGCATCCTCTTTTGGTTTCTATTTGAAAACATGCTAATGGGGATGAGAAGGCCTCAAAACCTATTTTCCATCACTGTCTCAAGATGATTTTTTTTTCCCAAAAAGATTTTTCTTGTTTTGCAGCGCTTTTGAATGTGTTCCAAAAGGAATTTGGAAAAACGTTGTATGAGAGTGTTGTAGAATTTTTGGAGTACTAAAACTTTGTCTCTTTGAATTTTTCGAGATTTTGTCATTAGACACTTAAAAAGTAGCCCGAATACGGTATGCGATCATTTTCGGGCTATTTTGGATGATTTTTAGTACTTTTAAGGCCATTTTTACCTCGATTTTTGGGTCGAATTTTGAGGTTGCTAGTGGAAGGCCAAAATGATGGATTTTTTTCTCGTTCGGACGCTCAAGACCAAATTGGAAGAGCTCAACGCAGGCTTTCTGATGAGCACTAGAACGCATATCGAACCTAAGGTTTAGGAGATATGAGCCTCCAAACAAGACTATTTTTTATACTCTTTTTTTTTGGGCATGTGCAGATCTTTTCATGAAATGAAAGTGCAGGACTTTTTAACACCGTGAAATGGGTATTACATGGATTTTTTTTTGGGCGCGCGTGAAAATTTTCACGACCTGAAAGTGTAAGACCTTTTCACATTGTGAAATGCACTTCACATTTTTTTTTGGCGTGCACGAACCTTTTCATGACGTGAAAGTGTAGGACCTTTTCACGCTATGACATGGGGTATTTCACGGATTTTATTTTTTGCGTGTGCGGACCTTTTCACGACGTGATAGTGTAAGACCCTTTCATGTCGTGAAATGGAGTATTTCATGGATTTTTAAAATTTTTTATTTTGGAGTCTAGAGAGAAATTCGAGTTTTCTTGTATGGAGGGAATATTTTTTGAATTTAAATTTGGGAGATATGGGCATTTTTCCAAAAAGGTAAGTGGGAAGAAAAAAAGGCAACATTTTTATGACACCCCCTTAAACCCTTCATAAATCACCCCTAAAATGGACAAGTTGACAACTCATTGGCATCTTTACATTAAATTCTCATTAGCCACTAATGAGTTGTGTAAAAATGTGATTAGAAATTAATCAAAGATTAACTCTTTCACTAATGTTTGTCCCTTTTGAATTAACTAAGAGTCCCTAATTAATCCTTAATCATTAACAATTAATCCACACCATTAAGCATATCATTGGACAGGGCATGAAATTGCTAAGCTATGTGTATCAACTAATGTTTAAATTAATCCATAATTAGAGATTAATTAAACTATTAATTTTAATCTCTTTTCTTTGTGCAAAATTAGGCCAAAGAGAGCAAAAATTCTCTAATTGGTGAATAAATTGATGTAATTAGATGTTCTGATGTATGTAGATGCTCCCAAAACACCCAAAAATATTAATTTTGACACCTTACATGATCGATTTTGACCCTTAAAAATATATTTTCTAGTTTTTTTTTGCCTCTTGAACTGGATTAATCACCCCTTAATAACAAAAACCAATCAATTAAGGAAGATTATTCAATTTCAAGAGTTTTTAAAAGTTTGCCACACACTCTTAAAGTAAAAATCATCATAAGTATTCCATCGGACCATTTTGGATGCCCGTCCAAGTTGTAGATTTGGACACCATTGTTTCATATCTTGAATGTATGACCTTTTGGTTTATCTACACTGACTCCTTGATGTAAGATAATAGCAGTAGCTCTTGTTAACCATAGAAATGGGTTAACAATCATTCTTTCTAATATTTTTCTCACTTCTTTTCCCACAACTTTCACTACAACAATCGAAGAGCACAGCCACGTCAAGAGCCATGAAAATTTAAAAGAATCTATATATGAAAAAAAACATTCACATGACTATTAGCATGGCTATGCACCCGGCTGGATTGTGTCTTTTGTTTGCTGCTGTTAATGAAGTTGTATAGGATGGTTTATGTGGGAGAGAAGAGTTCAAACAGAAAGAATGAAGTGAAACACTTAAAAGTGTTTCACCTAGGGGGGTGGGTAATATGTGAGGGAAATCCCAAGCCCCTCCTAAACATGATGTGTAGAGAATCTTAGGTGGTAAAACAACGCATGGCCAAGAGGATAAACATAGGTGCGTGAAATGAAAAAGGAAAGAACATGGGAGAGAAAAGGAAGCAGGCTACACAACATTCTAGAAAAAAACGGAGGTGGCGATGGGCTTATGAAAGGAATGGGAAAAAAATTTGACAAAACAAAAAGGGGAAAGGGAAGAGCACTGGTTGGCTAGAGAGACCACCAGAGGGAATGTAGTAGAGTGGATGCCTGCAGGTTGATTTGTTTTTGCTGAGAAGGCTACAGGCTGGAGTTTTTACAATTATTGAAGGTTTACAGACAGAAGGAAAGAGCAGTGTGAGAGTGGAGGGAGAGCTGAAGACCAAAGGATTAGCTAGGAGGTGTGTCCCCCCCTAGGGTCTTTGTGCAGCTCCTCTGTTAGAAACTTGGCCTAGTCTAGATCTTGCTCAACTATACTTACTATTAGTCAGTTAAAAGTTGGTTTATCATGGATAAAGATGATGTTATGGAGAGCTGTCGACTGAGGTCTATTTGTGGAGTACCTTAAAAGTTTTCTTTGTTTTCTTCTATTCTCTTGGAGCCCCAAGCATCACGGATGTTGAGAGTTTTTGGTTTTGTTTCAATGAGGAATGGAGTGTGTGGAGTTTGATTTCTTTGTGAATTGATGAGATTTTGTGCCATGATGCCTTACTTGTGTTGTTTTGATTGAGATTATGGGAGAGAAACACTTGTGAGTGTGCAAATCCATAGTCACTTGTGTCCAAACTAAGTAAGTCACCTTTAAAAGGGAGACTTAGTCAGTTAAATGTTAGATTTGGGTCAACAAAGTGTCATAGAGAGGAGCTGACTGGTTTAGAGAGGATTGAGGGTCATATCTTAAGGTTAGTTAATGTTTGAGGAAGATTGGAGAGCTTGGAGGGCATTAATTTGACTGACAACAACTTCTGAGTTGGATTTTAGTCAGCTAGAGCTATTTAGGTTAGCTGTGGTCAGAGGAGGTCATATATGTTGTGAGAAGTAAAGATCAGGGTTGGGGGAGGCCTGGTCTAACTTGGGAGGATATTCAGAGGAATCAATTGAGTCAATTTGTGGTGGATAAGGTGTCCAAGTGAGTTAGAAGTGTCGTCTTCATTGTGATGCTTATAGTACCTATTCTCCCCAAATTTTGGGGGCGACTTGTTACCCTTTTCTATTACAAATTACAACATGCATGAGATATGCAAATCACGAATGACAAATGAAGTAACCTTAGTGAAAAATGGCAAAGAGAAAACTTATAAATCGTGCAAGCTATCCTACCTTGCATGAGATATGCAAATCACGAATGACAAATGAAGTAACCTTAGTGAAAAATGGCAAAGAGAAAACTTACAAATCGTGCAAGCTATCCTACCTTTCATCCGACTCCATACTTTGTTGCACCATACTTTAGCAGTTGATTTGCATGTGTTGCCTTTAGTTGAGGGTGCTGAGTTTCCTCCTTGGCTTCCTTCTTCCTCTTCTTCCAGTCCTTAATGGTGCAATCGGTGGGTATTTGTTTCCCATCTATTGTGCACCTCCTTGCGCAAAACCTCATATTATTGAGGATCTTTACTATGTGATTCCTCGCCCACTTTCATCGAAAAAATATGTGTGTGGTGTGTTTGGGAACCGCTCATGTATTCATTACACCACATATATGAAATCTATGTCTTTCTATTCTCCTCATGGTTTGAAGGTATCCTTATAGGTTTGGTTGACTAAATGAAAGAAGGTATAGTAAACCCTCCATCCTCATTAAGGGTATAGTCAATCATACCACCCTCCCCGGGCACATCGTTTATCACCATAGGTAAAAGTGATTGTGCATCTCCCCCAAAGTACTGTTGCACCCACCTCCCCCACTACAAGATGATGACTCCAAATCCCTTGAGCTATCACCATCTGAGTAGAATGGTGAGGATGTTGCATGCTTGGGGAGATGGCACCATGGATGGGATAGAGGTAGTACTAAGAGAAGCTGAGGGACGAGGATTAGGGAAAGTGGAAGAGTGAAGGGTAGGAAAAGTAGAAGTGAAAGGGTTGTCAATGCCATGTCTGAAAATGTTGAAGCAGCACATAAAGATGATGTATGGTATGTTGATTCAGGTACTTCGAACCACATGACAAGTCATGGGGAGTGGTTCAAGGAGATGAGAAACCTTGAAAGACCAGGTTTTGTGGAAACAGGGGATGACACTGCTCATCCAATCGCCCATGTTGGAGATGTGCCATTGTCTATGCAGGATGGCAAAGTGAAGTACCTTGCAGATGTACTTCATGTTTCGAACATAACAAAGAATCTGGTTTCAGTTGGCCAGATGATTGAGCAGGGTTTGTAGGTTCGGTTTAACCCTGATGGTTGTTATGTTGAAGACTTTAAAGACAAGTGCAGGTTGATTGCAAAAGGCAATAGAGTGGGCAGAATGTTGAAGACTTTAAAGACAAGTGCAGGTTGATTGCAAAAGGCAATAGAGTGGGCAGAATGTTTACATTGAATGTAAACATGCTTGAAGTGAGTGCTGCGATGTTTGCAAATGGTTCAAGAATTGTTGCAGACACAAAAATTTGGCATAAAAGAATTGGACATGTGAATGTGCAGAGAATGAAGTCTATGTAGACTAAAGGAATTGTGACAGGGCTGCCAAAGTTTAAAGTTGAAGGTATGTAGAAAATATGTGAAGCACGCCAATTTGGAAAGCAAACAAAGCATGTATTTCCACGTGACAAAAATGTGAGCAAAAATGCACTAGATGTTGTGCATTCAGATGTATGGGGTCCTACGAAGACCATGTCTATGGGAGGCTGTAGGTATTATGTGACATTAATTGAAGACCACACAAGGAAAGTGTGGGTATACTTCATGAAGGAGAAGAGTGAGGTGTTCACTCATTTTTAGAATTTCAGAGTTATGGTTGAAAAGCAAATAGGGAAACATGTAAAGTGCCTAAGGTCAGATGGAGGGGGACAGTACTTCTCCAATGAGTTCTTTGAATTTTTACAGAAGAATGGTATTCAGAGACAGTTTACATGTAGATACATCCTGCAGCAAAATGGAGTTGCTGAGTAAAAAAATAGGCACATTGCTGAGATTGTGCGAGCATTGATGGGAGAGAAGAATATGCCGCATAGCTATTGGGCTGAGGCTGTTTCTATAGCAGTTTACATCATGAACACGACTCCAACTGCAGCCATACATGATGTAACTCCAGAGGAAAGGTTTACTGGCAAAAAACCTGATTTGTCTCATCTGAAAGTCTTTAGATGCATTGCATATGTGCATGTGCCAGATGAGCTGAGAACTAAGCTGGATCCAAAAGCTGAAAAATGTGTGTTTATTGGGTATTCCCTTGAGCAAAAGGGATACAGGTGTTATAACCCTGCTACTACACGTGAGTTGAGGGTAAGCAGGGATGTTGTTTTTGATGAGATGAGCAGCTAGTATGCTACTGAAAAAGAAGCTGTTGGGACTGATGTGAGTGGAAATGTGGTTGCACAGAATGCAAGTCAGCAATCACAGTCCTTGAGTGGACCAGGAGAGTCCCTAATCTAGTGGTCCAGTTGATAGACCATGGAGTGGTAGGCTGCGTCATAATACCAGTCCTGCAAATGTGATTAGTACATCACATAAAGGCATAGAGAAAGTGGTTGAGTCCCTTAGTATGCCTGACATTTGTGTAGGGCATTCTCATGTTGATGGAGAGTCTAGTGACTCAGAGATGAGCCTTGATGAGGATCTTGGGATACCAGCTATGAGAACACCTGGTGTAAAGAAGGCCATGGAAGCCATGAATGCAAAGCTGTGAAGATCTGGGAGAGTGAAGAATCCTGTGCAACAGAGGTTTACCTATGATGGTTATGTGGCACATCACTATGCATACATTGCAAAAGTTGTGCAGGTTGTAGATCCCACATGCATTGATGAGGTTGTTGTTTGGAAATGTGTGTTGGGAGAAAGCTATGGATGAGGAGAAAGATATGGATGAGGAGATGGGTGCACTATATGGAAATGAGACTTGGGATTTAGTGTAATTGCCTGAAGGCAAGAAAGACATTTGATGCAAGTGGGTGTACAAAGTAAAACATAACAGTGATGGAAGCATAAGCAGGTACAAGGCTAGATTGGTAGCCAAAGGATATGCGCAGACATATGGCATTGATTATGAGAAAACTTTTAGCCCAGTTGTTATGTACTCTGTGCATACGCCTGTAGTAGAAAGACATGATGAAGTTCTGACTATGAACGACATACCTGCAACACATTGTCTTCATTACCACAAAGAAAATTACATTTATCTCTTCCTTTGTATCCCATTCTTTGTCAAGGATTTCAAGTATATCGATATTTTGCATGTTTTCACAGATAAACATTATTTTTGTAACCGTACCATCTGTCCAGAAGTGGTCTGTCAAACATGCACATTTTGTTATCATGCTATCTTTAACGTATTGACCTTCAATGTCATTTAGAAAGTTGAGTTTTTTTCTCACTATGATTTTAGGTTTTGAACACTTAAATTTGTTTTGAAGTTTGTAGATTAGAAAAGGATGAAAGATACTATTAACCCATTTTGGGACTAATAGCTGGCCACCTCCCTACCACTAATATTCTACATCAAAGAGAGAAGATGGACACACCCAAAAGGATGTATGATTAAACTATGAAGCAATGGTATCCATATCTATAACTTAAACAGGTGCCCATAATATTTTGACAAAATACCTTTGGTAATTCCTACTCCAAGAGCATGTGATAAGAAGCTAGAATAAATTCCCTATAAATGTACTTCATGCATGTATTATGAGATTAAGCATTATATAAGAAATAGGCCACCTATGAGCTATGGGTTCTTGGTCAATCCAATATTTAAGTGTGTATGAACATTTATGGCCTTATATATAATTTAATTTGTTTCATAATGCCCCTTTATGTGCAATTGAGTCTTGATCCTTTTAACCCTCTTGCTAATCTTCTTCTTAATCACATTATATTAAGTTTGTGTGAGGAGGAGTGTGTAAGGTTAGAGGAGGGATGAGGGCCCATGACCAACACATCAAGTCCACAACAACGCTCGCACGAAAAATCATGGGTTGGCCAACATAGCCTCCCTACATCCATGTCGACCTAGGTAACTAGTTTGGCAACCTTTGTCCATCATCAAGTTCATTGATTTCAAGCACTCTTATAAGAAAGACATCCTCCATCATGAGTCTATATAGATTGCCAACAAAGATCCTTACCTAGAGCACGTGGGTGGTGGACAACTATCAATTATTTATAATTAAAACTTCTAAGTAGTAATAATATTATTTACTCTCCACTTCTTTCTACAAATCAATACTTTATATTGTGAAGACCTTGCTTTCTCTATTGTGTTTTCTTACAACTTTCTTATAACTTTCTTCTTGTATTTTGTTTTCTTACAACGTTCTTACAATGTTGTGCAACACGTTATAAGTGTTCAAAAGAAAGTTTGTTCTTGTTGCATGGGAAAAAACAATGGGGGCTTGACGATCCAAGGAGAATCAAAATTATATGAAATAGTGTCCAACACCTCACTAATGAGTGTCTCTCTAATAGTCCAATCCACAACATAAAACCCAACCCCATTACCTCAGGCTAAAAGCCACACTCTTAAAACATGTGAGGAACATAACAAGAAAGTTCAAGAAACTGTGCTTAGGATTATCAAAAGTTTAAATGGATCACATGTTACAATTGAACGACATAATGTCAAATCCATATAATAGTAACCCAAATATAAAAAGAAGGAATATATTTCCCTTTTAAGAGGTAGAGGTACTATTTACCAAAATCAATCCTTTGAAACATGAGAACACTCAGAGGGATAATCCACACATCATACTACAAGGCACTAGTTGACTGAGAGAAAGGATGAAACACCTTATTACACTCTTACCCTACTAAAAAGATAATGTTAAAGCTTCCATATTTGTCATCCTACAATCTAACCATTCCTTATATCTACACCTAAAAGGCTACATATAGAAGGGTGTGCCACACTGAACCTCGATAGGATTCATAAGCTTTTGGAATAGTCTTGGTAAGAACATGTCGAGATATCTAGCTCAACTAGTGCTATACAGACATTGATGACCCATCTAGGTGATAGCTTTTGCATTTATGCCACTGGCATGGTTAGTGAGATTATGGTTTGATATGCCATCAGTGGTGGATGACAGGTTGTCATGGCCATATTTGGATTACTAGTGTATGGCATAGTTATAGCATTAGTTCATATAGTTGACTTAACACTATGGAATGACCATAATGTTATAGTAGGAGAGTACTTTTCCTCATTGTAGGACATGGTTGTAGAGAAGAAAAGAAGAGACAACAAAATTCAGCCATCCATCTCTCTCTTGTGTTTTGCTCTCTCTCTCTCTCTCTCTCTCTCTCTCTCTCTCTCTCTCGTGTGTGTGTGCGCGCGCTTGCAAGGAACTTAAGCTCTCCCTCTCCCCCACATTCTCTCTCTCTCTCTCTCGCGTGTGTGTGTGTGCGCGCGCGCTTGCAAGGAACTTAAGCTCTCCCTCTCCCCCACATTCTCTTTAGGATGATGAGTGGATGTAGAGTACCATATACATACTAAGTACCACATTAAGAACTCATGACAATGTTGAGATATAGAGTGAGGATAATAATGCTTTTGACTAACTCTTTATGAGTAAACAAAGGAATGAAGATTCAATGCTTGTGTTTGAAAGTGAATGGGAGACTAAAAATGAAGGTGGAACAAAGAGATCCATGATTCCAACTGAGGAGTCTATCAACGTTTGGCTCGATTTCCCAATAGGAAAAAATGTTGCTATGATTAATCCTAAAGCTAGTCACAACATCATACCTAAGGAAACTTGGGTATCTTAGGACAAGCTGAAAACAACCCTAGGCACATTACTATGATAAATGATAATGGTGTACATTACAAATTGGGGCTATTTCACTATTCTCATTTCGCCTTTAGTGGATAAACACAACTTGTGAGTTCCAATTTACTCCTAATGACCTTAAGGAAATCATCTTGTGTAATTGTATAAGTAGTACTTAGTAAATATGAATAACCACGTAGAACACTTGGTGATTACATTCACACAACTATTACCAAAACAAGAGCCATTAACCAAAATGGGACCTTTACAATCTAAACCCTTGCAACTTTAATCTTCAGTATTTACTGAACTTGACCTTGATCTAAATATTTTTAGAATAAAGGCTGGTATTGAAGTGTTTAGATCAGTCAAAATGATACAATCTCAACTTTCCCAGTGGCGTATGACCTTCACAATATTTTGTGGGTACAAACAGAATAACCTTCTAAATTGGTGCTTAAGTACATGCTAAAAGCATATTTAATTAAGGGATATGAATGGGATTTGATTAAGTAGTCACTGAAACCATATTTAAATATGGGATGTAAATGGGATTCAATTATAAGATATGAAAGTAGAATTAATTATGGGATGTGAATAGATTATTGCCACCCAAGCTTAAGTGTGCTTCACCAGTAATACATTCACCTTTAGCAAATAAAGAGTTTGTAAGATCCCACCCTTTGCATGCCCCCAAAAGTTGATCACATGTGAAAATCCCTTTATTTACTAAGTAAAACATTAGTGAGATAAAATTAATGTAGAGAGAGAAAGTTGAATTTGACAATCTATTTGAATGGAAAAATTTATTTGGATCCCACGAACCCATGCAAACAGACATAATGTCACATGAATGAGATTTTAAAGATATTGGCATGATGGGAGTAGTCATAAAAGTCAGCCAAAGGGAAAAATTTCTTAAAGATGTTGTTTGAGATCCAATTATGGTCATATAACCTCTTGATATTTATCGAATATCTATTTTAAAAATTGTGGGAATGTTTTTAAGGTGACATTACACTCATATGCATTAAATGAACAATTGTGTGCCATTAATGCACTCTGTTCACATGCACATCTAGGTCTCGTATAAAGCACTATGTGTGAGAAATCCAGAAAAAAGCAAGGACATGTGTAGAGCTAAGCAAAGTTGAAATGAATTTCAAAAATAATAGGATCAAGAAGCATTGCTCCAAAACTTAGCCAAATTTCAAAAGGTTGGAACCTTAGCCTGAGTAGCCTTTGTAACAAATAGACTTTGGGAATTTAGGATACATAAAGAAGGAATAAAGATCAATGAGGGCACGATTGAAATTATCATAAGGGAGGCCATGCAAATATTATATTCACATGTGTGGACACTTTAATGATGTAAGGCTATAAATTAACACTATGGGCTTTAGCTTCTTCACTTTTTCATTTTGCAAATTTGTGGGTTTTTTCCTATATGCTTGTGAGCTTGCTTTGCTTCAAGCTTGAGTTCTTTTTCATCCTCTACTCCACAACACAAGGTAATCACCATGCCCCTCTCCCAATCAAATCTAAGCATATAGTAGTCTAATAATCAAGGATTAGTCTTTTTTTAAGTTGCTTGCTTAATTTTATTTCTTTTATTTTTCACCAAGAAAGGTGGAAATTCAATTATCTTCATTCTCTTGTTTATGGGTTATTTTTAGTGCAAATTCCTTGTATATGAACCCATAGTGTCTAGCAAAAAATACCAATTTGATTATACTAACCATTTGATTGATGCAATTTATGATTTTGAAGCTTTCATGGGTTATTTTTTCTAGCGCAAGTTTTCCCCCTTCTTTTGCTAGATTTAATGTTTTTCTCTTCTAAATAAAAAAAAATCAAAAATAAGTACTCATTAATCCCTAATGTGATTAGTGAAGGCTGCATTAATTATGTGATTTGAGCGTTACAAAGTAGGTTTTTCTCTTTCAAATAAAAAACTTTCAAAAATAAGTAAGTACTCATTAATTCCTAATGTGATTAGTGAAGGCTTAGTACTTGTTTACATGGGCTAATGATAAAAAAAATTTACATTGGAAGTAAGTAAATGAAGCTTTGTAGAATCATCAAGAGGCTAGTCTAATTTTCTTAATGAAAGTGCTTAAGATATGTATTGATTACTTGGGCTTCACTTCATGTGGTTGAACCATGCTTCGTGTGGGCATGCTTAAATTGGATTTTAGAGTGTGCTAAGGCTTGTATAACTCTTGAGTTTTGTTTTGATTGATTTAGGGCTCAACCTATTGGCCACATGGAGTTCCAAAAGGACCTTGCTTTCCTCTCCATTAAGGCAAGGCTTTGGGGCTAGGTTATGAATAATAGTTGTGCATGTTTATCTATGGAGTGGTTCATATAGTGCATTGAGTTAGATTTGGTTATATTATGGTTGATTCAAAAGATCATTGCTCTTTTAGACAGATTTCAGAATCAACACAAGGATGGATCTAAGCCTAGCGTTGACAAGCATAAAAATAATCATGATTTTTATGAACGAATGATGAATAGATTTTACAAGTATAGGTAAGTGTTGATTCTTTCTTCTCTCAGTATTGGTCCATACTCAATCGATTTCAATTTAATTCATTTCCTTCAGATATAATACATGTATGGATCCAAAGGTTAACTTTATTAAGTATTGTTAATGGACATAGTTAATGTGATTAGCAAGGCAAATCCTCCTACCCTAAGACATAATGGTTGTATGGTTTCTTTCTTAAATCTAGCATTGACTAGTTTTAAAGAATAGAGGTTAAGGTAGGTTTATGAGAAACATTAGTTATGTTGATTAGCCATATTTGGGAATCTTAGGTTAGATGTCTAACAATTGATTTTAGTGTTGTTCTCACTTGCTAAAGGTTTCAAAGTTTAACAAGGAGGGTTACAAAAAGATTAAGGAGTTGCTTCAACAAGGAATGATTTTAAGTATAGTCTCTTATGTTACCCAATGATTTAAGGTTTCCAATGAGAATGAAGCATATCAATTAAGAAGAAAAGTGTTCTTTCTTAGTCAATTTGGGTCGTGCAAAATTTGATGAAGCTTTTCAAGGAGACCACTCAAGTCGTGAGAAAAATTCATGTAATCTTGTTTATAATTGTAAAGGTAGCTTGTTAGTTAACCATTTTAGGAATAAGAGTAAATTAATGAACCAATGCTACTAACTAAGTGTTGACCAAGGTTGTGCTCGTGAAGTAAGGATCCACAAAAACCCTAAGGAAAATCTTTCTTTTGAGTTAGAAGTTTGTGGTTTAATATATCTTAGATGATCAAAGGGATTTGTACTCACTTAGGTATCCTTTTGAGATAAGTGTTGACCAAAGTCACATGCTGGTAAGGGCACACTGGTAACATTGTGAAATTGGGTGAGGTATTCTTTCCCTTAATGTTCGAATGTATGGTGTTCTACTCTAACCCTTGTTCAACTTTATTCTTTCCCCTAATGTTCAAATGTATGACGTTCTACTATAACCACTATTCAACCCCTATTCTTTCCCCTAATATTCAAATGTATGACATTCTACTGACAAAGAGGGTCACATTAGGAACACTCATGGATCGAGGCACGGAGCAAGCCATTTTGGGTTTCATTGCGTACCTCTTCACTTCATGCAAGTAACCATGCTCAATAAGAATCATGTATGTGTAATGTAGAATGAAGTTGGCCTTCTTCACATGGAGATACATACAAGTGAGAAATGGTTTGCTAACACACACGTGGCATACCATCCCCCTCATCGGTCATGAAAGAGGCTATAGGTCTCTCAAAAAATCATTCCAACGTGGTATGCCTTTACCTGGAACAAACTTAACAACCAATCTTGTGGGAAAGTCTTCCCACACCAGTCATGCAACCTCCCAATAGGGGTTGTTCTTATTTGAAAGGTCTTGGGCATTTCCTCGAAAAAGATTTGATCCTGAGCATTTCATGTTAAAAGAATTACTACAAGACATGGTACACACAAGATGCATAACATGAATCCTCCACATGTTAGGCTAGCCCAAAAATATCCAAAACGTATCTCATTGTGACCTCTGCATCAAAGGTGAAAAGACTCGTATCTACAAAAAAGAGTCATAAAGGCTTTACTCATCCTATTGCCATCACTTTTACATATACATACCTTGGCAACAAGGAAGTGCAGTACCACTCTGGCTTGTTCTATATGTTGACTCTTTGTTTATTTTCACGAGCTAGAAATCCAACCCATCATGGGACCCCCTAGATGATTCCACATGGTTTACTTTCCACTTCACTGTTGAACCTTGCTCTTGATCTTTACATCATGGGACCCCCTAGATGATTCGACATGGTTTACTTTCCACTTCACTGTTGAACCTTGCTCATTTGCATGCTATGAAACCCTCTTCCCTTAAGGGCTGTGTGCCCTCTGAGGCATCCTTTCTATAATCCAATTATTCTTTGAGATTATCTTTCGAGAAACTTTTAAGCTATCTGTCTATTTTCTTTAAATATTTCAAGGTCTTTAAAATGTTATAATATATACGACTTTTTGCATCCACAATAACTACCAATTAAAATGCTTAATCTTGTAGATCAAAAGAGTGGTAGATAGTGAGACATTAGCAGAATGTGGTGGTTAGTCAAAATTACAAATCCAATGGTTGCATTTTTAATCACTTTTTCAAAATTCTCCCAGGCTATCAGAAGGCTTGTAAATATTAATAATCTAATTAATAAAATTATATTTTTGATGTAAATTATCCAAAATCTATAGGTACTAGTGTACTTTGTAATGATGTATCTATGGAAAAAATTTGGATCACTCTGAAAAGATTAATTTTTTAAATCATTTCGTCATATTTTTGATTAATTTTGATTAATTAGATAAATTTCTATTAATTTAAGTTATATTACGTTAATTTAAGTGCATTTATATTTTCTATTAGTTTCTTGATCTCATTTGAAGTACTGTGACGTGAAAAATTAATATCTATCATTGTCAATTTTGTGCATATTTTGATGGTTTCGTAATGGTAATAAGGTGGAAGCTTGTCCAAGAAGATTGCGGTGCCCATAATGGAATAACGGCGTGGTGATGCAGCGGCTTGGCGGCTACCCCGATAACAACATTCTATCTTCAAATATAATGGTTTTACTTGATTTAGGGTGCACACATTGTAAATGCCACAAGTATGCTTTATAAATACTTTGGTATGGTAGATAGGCTAGTGATGTGGAAAATAAAAGTGGGCCTTTATGCTCACATGGATTTTAATTGTATTATTAATATGGTATTCACCATAAGGCAACAAGTTGGGGAGTGTGGAAGGCATGTGGAGGAGTGTGTGTAGGTGCATAATTGGGAAAGATTCTTCTAGAATGCCTACATGGAAGAGGAGAATTCTGCCATGTGTAAGTGGGATCTCCACCTACATGCCACTTAGGCTTCGCTATTATCTTATCACACTCTCAAAGTCAAAAAGTCTTCAATTTAATAATCAATAGAAGACTTAGCCTAAGAAGACAATTGATGGTGACATCTACCCTTATGTCTCACTGACGGATTGAAGATTTTTATGTTGTAATTTGTAACAATGGAAAGAGAGGGTGATTCTCCACCTATAAAAGTAGCCCTCCTCTCCCTTTGAAATCAAGGAATGAGCCTCCTCAATTGAGCATTTTGTGTCATTGCCATTCTCTTATCTTTCAAACCCTTATTCAAACACTCTCTTTACATGTGAATGTCTCATTTAGCATTAGCTCCTCATGCTTAACCCAATTTTGGACCTCTTTGATGATTCATGATAAGTGGGATAAGGAGTTATTATCTTGGCGGGCCTGTGACTTCTCAAGGTAGCCCTTGCCTTATTGCCGCCCTCCTTTGGAGGTACCAATGGTTTTAGCGGTAATGAGCATGTGGAAAGACTTTGGGGACCATAGGTAAATCTTTACGATTGTCTGCTGAGCAATGTTAACCCTTACCCTCTAGCTTGAATCATGAAGGAGATGAAAGGCAAGAGGCTATGTGAAAATTGAGGTTTCATGCAAAGAGAGAGAACTGCAGTTTTTGTGGTCCAATAACCAAATTTCAACCGGTAATTACTCATCACTCAGGTATTATTTTCTAAAATTGATTATATGGCTAGGAAGCTCTTTCTATGCTCTTTCCACTCATGTAACTAATTTCTTAATCCCTTACTTCATTGATGATTAGAATTTCTCCCAAATTTGCTAATTTTTAGGCGAATTTTTGGCAGTTTTATAGTCTTGTAGTAAAATGCTCATAACTTTTCACTCGGTTATCCGTTTTTGAAAGTTTTTATATGGGCGTGAAGCTCTCTTCAAGCTCTACGCATCTATCTAATCCTCTCTTGCACAGCCTATAGGATTTAAAACTGCAATTCTCTGTGTATCTCTGTTTTTATAGACTTTTGGCCATTATTTCTTCTTAATCATGATTAATTCCTCCTAATCTCTCATCAAAAGGCAAACCCCATGTGTCTTATCCTCTTGTAAGTGATTGCTATATTTATTTTCTTTAATATGTTTTGTCCAAATTGCCCAATTCGAACAGATGGACCTTACCAATATTCCCCGTAGGTTTCCGTTCACATAATCCTGAGTCGGAAGATTTTCTTCCAACAAAGAATCGCCCTCTTGTTTGGAGCTGCAAGACTGGCTGAAATTCTTACTTCTCCGGAGCCTTTTATCTTTCCTTCCATGAATTATGATCTCACCTTTGATGTGTATATCTTTATCTTAACCTAGGGAGAGAAAGGAAGGTGAGGAGGCTGTGAGGTTTCATTCAAAAGTGTTTTTGATTCTAAGAAGTGACCGAAGTCCAAAAACCAACTTCGTGTCACATCTTTTGGTGGAGGCGGCGGGCAGGTTTTACTTAGAATTATTCTATTTTAACCTCAAGGTCCCGCATGATCAAAGGAAAGTTATTTTGAAATAAGCAAATTTCCCTTGTTGCTACTCATCTTTTGGTGCAAGATGTTCAACATTCCGGTGTTCCGAGGATCGGAAGGAGAAGACCCGGGGAGTTATCTCCGAGAGTTTAACCGAGCATGCCGCTTGACGGGTTGGTCTATGAAGGAGAGGGCAGAAATACTTCCAGATTTCTTGGAGGGTGTGGCCTTAACTTGGCATGAGGCTTTGCCAGAGGAGTCCAAGAATGATTGGGAAAGGTTGATCAAAGCAATGAAGGAGAGATTTGAGACAGTGGAGTCGCCAAATGCTTTACTATTGCAATTGGATCAAATTTTCCAAAAGGAAGGAGAGTCAGTTTCTGCTTTTTCAGTGAGGTATGAAGCCTTATTCATCAAATATCAACAAGCTGCTTTACATGTTGCTTCTTCTTCTTCTTCACCTTCTATGGAAGATTCAAAGAGTTCTTTAGCAATGGAGCACCTTAAGATGAGCAAGTTTATCAGGGCTTTGAATCCCTGCTTGCATTGAAAAGTTCTTAGTAAAGATCCCACTAGTTTTAAAGAGGCCCTTCGTATTGCTTTGAAGAAGGAGGCCACTCTTCATATTGAGTCCACATTCCAATCTTCTCCAAGTGTGCCAACCCCACCACGAGTAGAGATAGCCTCAACATCTCAGGTACAAGCTCCATCCTTGGATCATAACATTGCACAACTTACGACAGAATTTACTGATTTGAAGTTACACTTAGTCAATGCAAGGCCACCTAGGGTTCCACGAGCTGAGGATAAACCTAGGGATAGAAGTAGTGTCACATGCTATCAATGTCAAGAGAAGGGGCACTATCGCACTGAGTGTCCAAGATTGAGGAAAAGTGAGGATAAAAATTTAGCACTTTTAGAGGAAACATGCTCAGAAGAAGAAGAGGAAACATTGATGCCATTAATGGCAAAAAGTGGTCGTAAAACTAGGAGTCAGGAAGAAGAACAGGAAGATAAATCTAAAGAAGAGGAGAAAAATAAGAAGAAGAAGAAGTCGTCTAGGAGAAAAATTGGACAATTTGACTTTCCTCTTGGACAAGGATCTCTTAGTTATGACCTCTTAACAGATCTTAGGGAGAAAACAGCACAAATCACATTTGGACAGCTTTTGGCACTCTCTCCCAAGCTCAGAAAGGAATGGGGTAAGCTGGCTAGCACAAGGGAATCTAAGAAAAAGAAGAAGAGGGATAATGGGACTCCTATGGTTCAAAAGGTGGATATTGATGTAGGAGATGATGTGCCTGTGATTGATGTTATCATTGAGGGGCAGACAATTTCTAATGCATACATTGATGGAGGTGCATCAATCAATGTCATGAGTGAAAAAACAATGAAAGATGCTGATTTAAAGTTGTCTTCTACTAACTCTCCCTATCGCATCAAACTTGCTGATAATACTAGGGTGAAAACCTTAGGAATTGTCAGGAATTTGGGAGTGGATGTATGTGGTATTTCTGTGCCTACAACTTTTCAGGTCATTCCTACAAAGCCTGATGCTAGGGCTTACCCATTGATATTGGGTAGGCCATGGCTTCGCCAAGTGAAGACAATTCAAAAGTGGGAGACAGGTGATCTTATTCTACAAGGTGAGAATAAGAAAGTCCACTACAACATCAAGAGTCATCGCAAGAAAGTGGTAAGAGGTGAACCTTCAACTTCCGAAAGTTCAGAGTCAGAGTCATCCGATGAAGAAGAGACAAGTGGTAGCTCCGAGGATTCCATCTCAGGAGAGGTGGAGGGAGTTGCATTTGGTCTTTCTCTAAGAAGGGATCGAGGGGATGCTGAAGACAATGGAGCCTTGGAAGGGGAAGCTTCTTCAACCATGTGCAAGAAAGGAGATGTGGACCTCACTAGTCTTCACCAACAGAATGAACTTCTTCTTGATGAGTCCATAGCAGGTACTGAAAGGGAGGATTACCTAAAAATGTTGGATGGATTTCCTAACCTTTTTGCAAATAGCTACTCACAAGTACGCCAAGTTACCCTAGTAGAGCACAAGATTGATCTCAAGCCCCAAAGTAAGCCAGTGGTACAGCGGCTAAGGCGTTTGGGAGTAGTGCAAGCAGAGGTGCTTAAGAAGGAGGTAACTAATTTGCTTGAAGCTGGATTTATTTTTCCAGTAGAGAATTCAGAGTGGATTTCCCCAGTTGTAGTCACTCCCAAAAAGGGTGGAAAATGGCGTGTGTGTGTGGACTTTCGCCCTCTGAATGCATGTACAAAGAGGGATTATTATCCTTATTATCCTCTACCCTTTCAGGATGAGATTTTGGATCAAGTTGCAGGTCATGAGTTGTATTCAGTGTGTGATGGATACTCTGGATACTTCCAAATCCGGATCTGTGAAGAAGATCAAAGGAAAACCTCATTTATCACCCCTTGGGGAGTGTATGCCTATAGGGTGATGCCATTTGGCTTGACCAATGCACCAGCAACTTTTCAACGCTTCATGAGTCAGGTATTTGCACCTTACTTGGGGAAGTTTATAAGGGTCTTTCTGGATGATTTTTGCATTTATTCAAGCCGTATGGATCACTTGGAAAAGTTGAGGTTGGCCTTGCAAAGTATTGATGATGCAAAAGGGTGTCTTAATCCTGGAAAATGCCGCTTGGCGCACGAAGGAAGGTGGTTCTCTTGGGACATGTTATCTCAGAAGAAGGCATAGAGATGGATCCTGAGAAGGTGCAGGCAATTGTGGCCCTCCCACCACCTACCAATGTAAGGGAGGTAAGGAGGATTTTGGGTAAAACAAAGTATTACCAACGCTTTGTTGACATGTTCTCTGAAAAGATGTATCCTATAAATCTGTTAACAAAGAAGAATGTTTCTTTCCAATGGGGGCCCGATCAAATTCAATCTTTTTGTTTGCTCAAGGAATGCATGAGTCAAAGTCCAATTGTTCAGCCTCCTAGGTGGGGGGAGGACTTTTATGTGAACCCAAGTGTCATCACATTCAGTGGGTGCTATTCTCTTGCAAAAAGGAGAGCAAGGGCGTATGCAACCAGTGTATTATGCAAGCCGACAACTCACTGATACCGAGGAGAGGTATGGTGAAATGGAGAAAGGTGGTTTGTCTCTTGTTTTTGCAGTAAAGAAGTTCAGGTCATACTTGTTACCTCGTCCTTTTTTCTTCCTCACATCTCAACCTTATTTACAATTCTTGGTCCGCAAGCCCAATCCTGCAGGAGGGAAGTTTGCAAAGTGGATTTGTGAGCTTCAAGAATTCTCTTTCACTTTTATTACAGAAAACACCACTAGGGCCTCTCTTGCAGATTTGCTTACCAGGAAGGAAGAGGAAGAAGGAACAGGAGCAAAGGAAGAAGTATGTGAAGATTTGGAGACACCACCAACTGCTTTCACTATGCATTTTGATGGAGCCTTTAGCCCTTCTAGGCAATGTGGGGCTGGGGGGATAGTTTTATTTGATTCAGAAGGAAAAGAGGTATGGGCCAAGGGTAGGGAATTTCCAAAGGCTATATCAAATAATGTGGCTGAGTACAATGCATTAATTTGGGGATTAGAAGATTGCATAAAAGATGGAATTGAAGAGGTAGAGGTTAAAGGGGATTCACAATTGGTCATCCGACAAATGAAAGGAGAATATAAGGCAAGGAGTCCTAATCTCCAAGAATTGTATAAAAGGGCAATGGAGTTGAAAGAAGCTTTTGAGTTTTGTAAATTTGTGCATGTTAACAGGAAGGATAATCAAAAGGCTGATGAATTGGCTACTAAAACCTTGGCTTCTTCTAAAGTAGCTACTCTTGCATTAATGGATACAGGTTGGCCTGAGCTCCAAGATGTTCAACACTATTTAGATACAGGATACTTCCCTCCTGGATTGAATCCTCAACAGAAGCAAAGGCTTACCAGGAAAGCTCATCCTTACACAATTCTAGGGGATGTTCTTTACAAGCAAGGTAAGGATAAGATTCTTAGGAGGGTAGTGAGCCTGGAAGAATCTAAAAGGATTATGGATTATGTCATGAATGTTCAGGTCACTTTGCCTTAGCCAGCACAACTCGGAGGATCCTTAACACAGGGTATTATTGGCCTCGACTCAGCAAAGATGTCTATGAGTGGTGCAGAAGCTATGAAGTATGCCAGGCATATGGGCATAAGCAAATTGGTTCCTGGACCCTTAAACCCTATCCCAGCATATGGTCCATTTGAAAGGTGGGGATTAGATTTTGTGGACCCACTTCCTCGTTCCTCACATGGGAAGTATTACATATTAGTGGCCACAGATTATGCAACAAGGTGGACAGAAGCAAAGGCAATGGTCAATAATAAAGCAGTGGTTGTGGCATCTTTTCTCAGGGAATACATATGTGCTCGATTTGGGTGTCCATTGGAAATCCTTACAGATGGGGGAAGGTCTTTCAGGAATGACTTGATTGAAGCTTTGGTGCAGAAATTAAAAATAAAGCATGCTATGTCAACTCCCTATTATCCCCAATGTAATGGTTTAGTAGAAAAAACTAATGGACTGCTTTGTGGATCTTTGTGTAAGCTAGTGGATACTATGAAGAGAAAGTGGGATGTGCATTTGCCAGAGGTCCTATGGGCCTATAGGACAACTCACAAACTCTCTCTTGGTTTCACACCTTTTCAATTAGTTTATGGAATGGAGGCTATTTTGCCAATAGAATTGGAAATCACGAGCCTTCGCACATCTTTTGCATGCTTGAATAATGAAGAAGAAACACATGCCCAACGCCTAGCACAACTGGAGATCTTGGATGAGAGGCGACTTCAGGCACTTCAAAATTTGGAGGCTGCACAACAACGGCGCAAGGCAAGGCATGACACTCTCATGAGGAAGAAGAAGAAGCCAGAACTCAAGCAAGGAAGCTTAGTCCATGAGGTATGATGGCCGTGTGGAGAAACGGCTAGATAAGAGGATTCTTCGACGCTGGGAAGGCCCCTTCAGGATAAAGCAAAAGTTCAAAAATAGCACCTATCTTCTAGAGGATGCAAGTGGCCAGGAGGTTCCCGGACGTGCCAATGAGTACCGGCTAAAGATATTCTACCCTCGATTACCATGGCCAGCAGACCCCCCAGACAAGCATGGAGGATCTGCTGGGGGGGGAAAGATGTGACGTGAAAAATTGATATCTTTCATTGTCAATTTTGTGCATATTTTGATGGTTTCGCAATGGTAATAAGGTGGAAGCTTGTCCAAGAAGATTGCGGCGTCCACAATGGAATAACGGCGTGGTGATGCAGCGGCTTGGCGGCTACCCCGATAACAACATTCTATCTTCAAATATAATGGTTTTACTTGATTTAGGGTGCACACATTGTAAATGCCACAAGTGTGCTTTATAAATACTTTGGTATGGTAGATAGGCTAGTGATGTGGAAAATAAAAGTGGGCCTTCATGCTCACATGGATTTTAATTGTATTATTAATATGGTATTCACCATAAGGCAACAAGTTGGGGAGTGTGGAAGGCATGTGGAGGAGTGTGTGTAGGTGCATAATTGGGAAAGATTCTTCTAGAATGCCTACATGGAAGAGGAGAATTTTGCCATGTGTAAGTGGGATCTCCACCTACATGCCACTTAGGCTTGGCTATTATCTTATCACACTCTCAAAGTCAAAAAGTCTTCAATTTAATAATCAATAGAAGACTTAGCCTAAGAAGACAATTGATGGTGACATCTACCCTTATGTCACTGAAGGATTGAAGATTTTTATGTTGTAATTTGTAACAATGGAAGAGAGGGTGATTCTCCACCTATAAAAGGAGCCCTCCTCTCCCTTTCAAATCAAGGAATGAGCCTCCTCAATTGAGCATTTTGTGTCATTGCCATTCTCTTATTCAAACACTCTCTTTACATGTGAATGTCTCATTTAGCAATAGCTCCTCATGCTTAACCCAATTTTGGACCTCTTTGAGATGATTCATGATAAGTGGGATAAGGAGTTATTATCTTGGCGGGCCTGTGACTTCTCAAGGTAGCCCTTGCCTTATTGTCGCCCTCCTTTGGAGGTACCAATGGTTTTAGCGGTAATAAGCATGTGGAAAGACTTTGGGGGACCATAGGTAAATCTTTACGATTGTCTGCTGAGCAATGTTAACCCTTACCCTCTAGCTTGAATCATGAAGGAGATGAAAGGCAAGAGGCTATGTGAAAATTGAGGTTTCATGCAAAGAGAGAGAAGTGCATTTTTTGTGGTCCAATACCCAAATTTCATCACTCGGGTATTGTTTTCTAAAATTGATCATATGGCTAAGAAGCTCTTTCTATGCTCTTCCCACTCATGTAACTAATTTCTTAATCCCTTACTTCATTGATGATTAGAATTTCTCCCAAAGTTGCTAATTTTTAGGCGAATTTTGGCAGTTTTATAGTCTTGTAGTAAAATGCTCATAACTTTTCGCTCGGTTGTCCGTTTTTGAAAGTTTTTATATGGGCGTGAAGCTCTCTTCAAGCTCTACGCATCTATCTAATCCTCTCTTGCACAGCCTATAGGATTTAAAATTGCAATTCTCTGTGTATCTCTATTTTTATAGACTTTTGGCCATTATTTCTTCTTAATCATGATTAATTCCTCCTAATCTCTCATCAAAAGGCAAACCCCATGTGTCTTATCCTCTTGTAAGTGATTGCTATATTTATTTTCTTTAATATGTTTCGTCCAAATCGCCCAATTCGAACAGATGGACCTTACCAATATTCCCCGTAGGTTTCCGTTCACATAATCCTGAGTTGGAAGATTTTCTTCCAACAAAGAATCGCCCTCTTGTTTGGAGCTGCAAGACTGGCTGAAATTCTTACTTCTCCGGAGCCTTTCATCTTTCCTTCCATGAATTATGATCTCACCTTTGATGTGTATATCTTTATCTTAACCTAGGGAGAGAAAGGAAGGTGAGGACGCTATGAGGTTTCATTCAAATGTGTTTTTGATTCTAAGAAGTGACCGAAGTCCAAACCCCAACTTCGTGTCAGAGTACCTTGCTCCCCAAATTTGCTCTCCAAGCATTGTCCCAGTCTAGCATAAGCTGGGGACAAAACTGGACACCCTGATCTTGCAACAACAACCCATAGGTGACACCAGCTATGTGGTAGATAGAGCCACCACCGAAGTGTGGAGTCTTCATCAGCCACGTAGCGACAGTTGGTGGAGGTAATTCTGGACAAATCTCGACACCCTGATCTTGCAACCCATAGGTGACACTAGCTATGTGGTAGATAGAGCCACCACTGAAGTATTAGTCTTGATCAGGCACGTAGCGACAGTTGGTGGAGGCTATTCTAAAATCAGTTCTTACTCTCATTCATGGAAATAACATTTTTAGACACTGTATATCCCATATAACCTCATGCTTCAGCCAAAATTAGCAAAACCTTAGAAATAGCTTCCTTAAGCAAGCTAGATGGTATTTTCATTTGGAATTAGCATATAATTCATCAATGAAAACTTTACATTATGCAAATAAGCTACTGAAATGTTATGGGGGCATTGGTCAATCCAAAGGGCATAACCTGATAGGCAATCATTATGCTTCCAAGGTTTTCCAAGTTCTTTCAAGCATTGGAGAAAGTGTCAGGGAGAGATGCAACATGCATCATTGATTTTATCACATCTGGCACTCTACCCCTCAACATACCCCTCAACAAGACAAGGTGCAAGGCTATAAAAGATAGCATTGAAAGGCTAAAATTGAGCAGAGTATAGTTGTAATTTTCTTTATAGAAATATGGTTACAATTGTTTTTGTTTTTGTTTTTTCCTTTATAGAAATATAGTTACAATTGTTTTTGTTTAAATTTATCTTTCGGTATCTTAATCTTGATAGTGAAATCAATGAGGTGTTTCAAAAAAAATTGTGGTAGAGCTCACACTGCCTCTCTATAGATACTCTATCATGTTGATCACAAAGCCACAAGACTTTACACTCAAGTCAACACTTTATACACCCAAGTCTCTCCCATAAAATGCTTTCCCCACATTACCTAATCTACACGGTGATAGAAATTTGTGGCAGAGCTCACACTACCTCTCTAGCTACTCTATCATGTTGATCCACAACGCTTTACACCCAGCCAGCCGTCCCAACATAAGTGATCCTCCATCAAGCATCAACACACTTAATCAACATCTACTAAAATCAGTAGAAAGCACCACCCTTGAGAGGGCAAGAGACCCAAACATCAGCAACTATCAATAACCTACAGCTTCCAAACACCAACGCTTGAAGAAAGCATCATGATCATCTCTTAGCAGCATCTACCACTTTCTTCGCATAAATTCTTAGCACTCAACTTCACCCCGCCGCCATATGGCACTAAATACACACGGATTTTGGCAGAACTCTTTATCATCGTCATGCAAGATCTTCACACAACACCCTCATGTACACGCTATATATACTTACAAAGTGACAGGATGATGCAATACTCTCAAAGGGACAACATTTATCAGACTTGCAAGGAAAATAGAAACAAGATATGTCTTCAATACATGCTGCAATCGGATCACCTCTCAGTCATGAGCCAACGCCTCAGCTCCTCAGAGCTGGGACCTCAAGTCCATTTAGAGCCACTGTCTTCTTCCCTTTCCCTCAAGATCTTCAGAACTGCAGCCGTCTTTGTACCTCAGGACCCTTGCATGCAGTTGGCGCCTCACTTCAAAATTAAATCAATCATCTTTATTCACTTCAAAATTAAATCAATCATCAGATAAAGATGAAGGGCTAGAAGCTGGCCGCCTTCTCTTACTCCATTGAATCTCCCCAAAGCCTGCTATATGCACAATTGTTTTCAGCACAAACTGAATATGCTTCCAAAAAGAATCAAAAACAAAACTCTGAGATGGGCACCTTGCTGTCTTCACACGGCCAACCAAATTGACCAACACTGATGGCCACCACCCTCAACAGCCAATCAACAAAAGAACAAAACACAGAACCTCGACTTGCCATCAACCTGTCTGGGTATCCACCCCCCCCTCTGCATTAATTTATCTCTGCATCAACTCGTCACTGCATCAACCCCTCTTCTCTGAACCTCGCTTCCATAGGCTTTCATAGCCTTGGCTTGCCATTTAACTTTCAACCTATACCCTTCTTTCCAGTAGTGAGTGCAGACCATCCAAATGTGGCGGGTGGCTGGTTGTCGTTCTTTTTCTCTTCTTTCCAAGTTAGCTCATGCGAGATCTTCATGCCTCCTCTGCTTTTAACTGGCAGTGATCAGAGTTTCTTCTCTCCTCCACCATCCTTTAGGCTGGATTTATCTGGTGCCATTGCTTTCCTTATGCGCTTATGATGCGCCAACATTCGGTTCTACCACCCTTAAATCTTTGGTTTTAAGCCAAGACCTTTGAAAAAATAGAAGGTATGCCCACTAGTAGCTTGTTTATATCTTCAACGTGTGTGAAAGGAAGTTGGTCACCAACAATTGGTACTTTGTCCATGTAATCTCAATGTCCTTCTTATTGAAACCACCATTCACATGAGTTCCTTCATTCCTCTAAACAATGCAATCACAAAATGCTATATTTACAAAAGTGATGAACACACAACCAAAAATGCATTCTAACAACACCCCCCTAGTAACTGAGTTGTTCTATTCAAAAAACCTCATGTTTTCTTTATTCAATGATTTCCTACATTCAATCCTAGTATAACTTTGTGCATTGATAGGGTTCGTAAAATCTGCTTTAACAACGAATGAACCCTATCAACACTCATCTTGTGTGGTTCACATAGTGTTGAGCCAGAAGATTTTTTTCCAACAAAGTATTGTCCGCTTGTTTAGAGCGGAGAGATTAGCCAAAATCCTTGTTTTTCCTATTTCTTTTATCTTCCCTTCTATGAATTATAATCTCACGTTGATGTCTTCATCTGAAATCACCTTTTCAAGAGAGAGAGAGAGAGAGAGAGAGAGAGAGAGAGAGAGAGAGAGAGAGAGGTGAACTTGTGGTATAGCTTAATGAGGGTGTTCTTGTAAATTCTTGAAGTGACCAAGGTAAAACCCCTAACTTTGTGTCACATTATTCTTTTGGTGGAGACGTTGGGCAAAGTTTAGATGAGACAAATTCTTTCTTAACCTCATGGTCGTGACTTGATATAGGAAAAGAAATGTGCTCCCTTGATCTCTTCATTCTACTCGCCTTGATATAGGGAAAGCAATGTGCTCCCTTGATCTCTTCATTCTACTCACTTTTTGTGCAAGTTACCTCACAATGTTCAATATTCAGATTTTCCATGGAGCAAGGAGTTACCTTTGGGAGTTTAATCCTGCATGTTATGAGTGAGGTATTTCCACCCTATTTGGGTAAAATAGTTTCTTAGATGACTTTTGCATTTACTTTAAGTGCATAGATCACTTAGAAATGTTTAGGATGGCTTTTAAATGTTTTGATGGTGCGACAGGATGTCTCAATCTTCATAAATGTTGATTAGTCTTGAAGAAAGGTGGTTCTCTCTTAGGGCATCATATACCTCAGAAGAAGGCATTGAAATGGACTAATTGGAGACTAATGTAAGAAGAATCTTGGGAAAGACAAAGTAAATTATCAACACTTTACAAGGTATTAGCAGCCTAGGATGTTTATGAATGGCATCGATGTTGAAATGTACGAGCTATATGGGAAACAAGTATACGATGTAGTTAGACAATAGTTATACAATTGTAATTAGAAAGTAGTTAGACAGTTGTAGTTAGACAATAATTTTAAAGTTCATTGATTGCAAAACCAAAAGTTCTCAGAGAACCAATAGTGAATATATACTCATTGACTAGTGCAAGACATAGATCTTGTCGTAATTAAAAACTATTGGCTTCTTCTTCTTCGTGATGCCTCTTCATGTCCTCCATCTCCTCAAGACCCCAATCCCTAGCACTCCTCGACACCATGCATCCAAGAATCCACTATCCTAGGCGTGCATACATGCACAAGCAGTCACGAGTCCCCTCGACGTACAGGGACATGTGTCCCCACACACGTCGAATTAACTCCCCACTCCCCAACTAATAATAATGATTATGCACCCTTCAGATGCGATAACATGCCCCTTCCCTCCCAGAAAGAAAAACATTCTCGACTGGTTTAACAAAAGGCTTCAAGTGCATGCCTAGATTCAAAAAAGGAAGGTATGCTTGAGGGTGAATCCTGAGCTTATCAAGCATCAAATTGATCTATTCTCGCATTGTAGCGTGATTTTATTCTGTCATGGTAGACCTCCTACTAAGTTTGAGGTAGGTAGGTGGTTGCAAGAAGAGATTCTGCATGATAGAGTGGTATCTAGAGAAAGGTTTTTTTAATGTGTTGTTTATCAAAGAACAATCTATTTCAGATGTGTTTCTGAAGTCACCACTTTTAATGGGTCATAGATTGGTGCATGTCTTCCCTTTTGATCCTTTGTTTGATGTGAGTAGGAGCCTTCAGGAAGCTTGCCCTGTTTGGGTGGAAATATCCAATCTTCCCTGGCTTAGACATACCTTACGGGATGTAGCTAGAGCGCTGGATCCTGTGCTATATTTACTTGGTGACGACGCGGGGGGGTAGGCAAGCCAATAGTGCTTGTATATCGTGGAACACCAGGATTGAGACTCCGAAGTTAATAGAAATTGATTTGGGAGAGTTTGGCAAATTGGAATTAGGTCTTAAGTTTGGTCCTTTCCCTGGAGCCTATTTTAAGTGTGGGGGTTTTGGTCACATTGCTAGATACTGTGCTGAGGCGGTGCTTGAAAAACCTGAAGGTGAGGGAAAGACAATAGGAGAGGTAGGGGGTGAAAATAGTGTTAGAGAGACTTCGCCTATTGCTGGTCAAGTGGAGGAGGGGAAAGGTAAAGAGAAAGTTTCTGAAGATGAGAAGGGGCATTCGGGGGGAAATTGAGTTAAGCCAAAAGGGAAATTGAATCTTAAACATACTAAGGATGAAGCAAGAAAGAAAACGAGTCAACTAATTGGCAAGCAGAGGAAGCTTGGAAGGGGTTAGAGAGAGAGGGACAAGTTCAATTAGGAGAAGGTGAGGAGGTGAAGATGGTTCCTGAAACAACTCTGACATGATTTACCACAAGGACCTCTTGAGCTATACTTGGAATGTTAAAGGCATTAAAGACAAGAAGAAAAATGCTCTATTTTAGGGAGTAGTTAAAGAGTGTTATCTATTTATGCAGTTTAGGAATACAATCTTTTTGGGGCCTAAGTTTTGAGGAGGGATAGACTTAAGGAATGGTTGGTTATGTACGGGGGGTGCTAATCATCCCAATGGTAGGATGTTGGTGGTGGAAATTCTGATCAATGGGGAGAAAGTTTGGCTAGTTAACATATATGGAGCTCATAATTATAAAATTAGGAGTGCTATGTGGGAATGGATTAGTAATATGAATATTTTGCATGTGTATTATTTTGGTTGACTTTGATATGGTGGAGAATCTTGTAGATAGGAGTGGAGGGAGTTCCATTTTGATGGGGCATGAGAAAGGTAAATAGGATGAGCTGAGAGGGAAAATGGGGTTGGTGGATGGGTGGTCTTTAGGGGATTGGAGGAATTCTCTTGGGCACACATATTTTAGTTTTCAATACTTAAGCTCCTCTTCCAGAATTGATAGACTATTCTTCAGTCAACAAGCTTCATGGGTACCACACAATTTAAGGGTGGCAATTGACTTCAGCTCAGTGATGTCTGATTATATAGCTCTAAAGTGGAGCTGGCATTATGAGAATTTGGGAAAGGCTGAGATGGATCAGTTTCCAACTAGATAGTTGAGAGTTAATAACCTCTTGCTAAAGGATAATCTTTTCCAACTAGATAGTTGAGAGTTAATAACCTCTTGCTAAAGGATAATCTTTTTATTGAATATACTGAATAAGCCACTAATAGGTTGTCAAAGGTCAGAGGAATGACTCTAGGGTCATGGAGAAGGTTTGCTAATGAGATGCAAGGAGTCATTAGGGCTATAGGGAAATTAAGAGTTGAGAAGAAGAGACAAGAAAGGAGAAATTAGAGTAGACAGTTGGAATATCTTCAAAAGAAAAGGCATGTTGATGGTCTTACTGAAGAGGAAATCATTGAATTTTTTAGGTGTCAGAATGCTTTGAAACAAGAGGATGAGATGGCTGCTAGAAAGGAACGAAATTGGATTAGGAGGAAAACATCTAATCTTCATTTAAAGATCATCAATAATAGTAAAGTTTTATCGGTCATCATTAAAGATTTTATTAAAAGATATAGTGAATATTTGAAAGATATTTATCCACAGGGGTTGATTAAAGATTTACCTTTTCAAATGACATTTATAGAAAAATAAAACTTTAGAAATTAAGCCATTTACTCATAATAAAAATTAAAATCTTTAATATATTAAAAAACGTTAACAAATGTTCCTTCAGTATTTTAAGTTGTAAATGAATAAGATTTAAATATTTATTAAATAACGAAGCTATCTAAAGATGATAATTATATTTAAATAAATAGTATTGAATAAGATGATACTTAATAATAATAAAAATAAGGTAAAATGAGCAAGCCATTATTCATAAAGTCAAAGCATTTTTTATAGCCTCTTGAGAATTACAATTATTTATTGCACAGGTGAAAAGTTAAACTAGATAGTCTTTCACTCTTTCTCTCTCTATATCACTCTCTCTCTCTCTCTATCACACAATGTGTGGTAGATTGGTTAGCTCATGGAGTTGTTATTCAACAAGTCTTGTGTTAGAATCTCTCACGTCGGATAGATCATATTTGGTCTCTTCGGATTTTTTTCTACGATGTTAAAAGAGCTGTTTCTTCTTCTTCTTCTTCTCACACACACAGAGTCCAACAGAGTCCTTTAAAGAGATTTTTCGTCCTACAGGCTATATGATATATCTATTTGAGTTCCCAATAAAACAATGGAAAATTTGCAAGGTCTTACCAGCAAAGTGCCATTAATAAATCCGTGAGATTCTGCATCGACGACACTCCCTCCTGACATGTCCAACAGCAGATCGAGAATGTCATTGAAACGGGTGCTTTGCTCAGCCCTAAGCTGTAGTCGCTCGCCAACAATGCTGCCAAGAAGCTCGCTCGCCTTCCTGCGCGTGGCAGCCATTTTTCTCTTGGTGGGGAAGTCCAGCCAGGAGAGGAAGGGCACGAAGTCGCCCACGAGGGGAGTGAACATGAAGTTGAGGGTCTCCTCGATGATGCCATGCAGCTTGTGGGGACGCGTGACGGAGTCGAAGAGGCGTTGGGAGAGGACGAGGCGGCCCATGATGTTGCCGGTTACGTGGGCGGCGCACGTGAGGACGTTGAGCTGGCTGGCGCCGCCACCTTTGAGGGACTGAGCATCGATGGTGGCGAGCATGTTGGAGACCTCCTCGTGGCGGACATGCTGGTTTTTAGTCATCTGGGCGTGGCTGAGGAGCTGGGTGGTCCAGAGCTTGCGGAGGGTGCGCCAGCGGGGGCCACTGTTCTGGAAGCCGATGATGTTGTGGATTCCAAAGAGGAGGTGGTCGGGCATGCCGAATTCAGGGCGGTTGCTGAAGTTGGAGTCGTGGGTGTGGAGGAACTCTCGGGCCATGTCGGCGGTGCAGGCCACCAAGGCGGGCATGGAGCCGAGGTGGAGGGACAAGAGGGGCGTTCCATACTTTCTAGACAGCTCCGCCAGAGTGCGGTGAGCGCTGGTGCCGGCCAACAGAGGAAGGTTCCCAACAATGGGCCAAGGCGGAGGGCCTGGCGGGAGCTGCCGCCTTCCCGCGGGCCATAAAACAGAGCGAAGAAACGTCATTGCAAGTATCACCATCGCCACCACTATTACAAGATAGTCTTCAGCTTCCATCTTGAGCAGACTAGACTATTCAAGATCATCAGCCACAAATATACAGAAGAAGCTAACGATCACTACTGATCAGCCACAAATATATAGAGAAGAAGATGAATGGACGCAGCTCTCGACCGTGGCGATCACGGTCACCCCTGATTTTATTTTATAATGATGTTTGCTGGGCTGTGTAAAAGCTAAAAACACCGTGCGCAATGCGCATTGCCCCGCCATCTCCAAGCAGTACCATTGCAAAATATTAATGCTGCGTTTAGTTCTTCAGAGGAAAAGTCGCTCAGATCGCTACTTGCATTAATTGACACACCACCTACTAGTTCCTAGTACTAACGAGGGAAAAAGAAGGATGACCTTCAAGACCGGTTTTATAACTAAATTTTTAATATTTCGAATCTTTGAATTCAAGGCTATGCAAAATTGCAATCTGCTTTTCCCTTGATTTGGGCCGTGGAAATTAAACTAAAGGATGGTTTTTTTTAATGGTTTTTTCTTCATTTGGGATGTGAAAACTACACTAAAGGATGGTTTTTTCCTCACACCATACATGACAAATCATAGGTGAACAAAGAAATTGCAACCTTTTTTTACTATAAATGCTCCTTGTCATCACATCGTGTACGTTTCAAAATTCAAACTGTGCTCTAAAAACCCTTGTTCCATTATATTTTTCCTAGTTGAAATTAAAAAATCTTGGTTTCAATTATATATTTATATCTATATCTATTTATTACTTAAGGAGATAATATTGCCACGTAGCAGAATTTTGGGATTTTTGGGAAGAGATAGCATTTAAAGCACCTCTCTTCAATCAAAGCCTTTGAATTTTAAAAAAGTGGAAGATGGAAGAAGAAAGTGAATACAAACGCGTCACAGCCATGGGATTTTTGCGGCGGAGAGATGAAGTTGAACGTGGCACAACCATGGGATTTTGGGGGAGAGAGTGCATTTAAAGTACCTCTTTGCAACCATGGGATTTTTGGGGAGAGAGCATTTAAAGCACCTCTCTTCAACCATGGGATTTTTGGGGAGAGAGCATTTAAAGCACCTCTCTTCAATCCATAGGCCTTTTTGTAAGATTGATGTAAAGACTTAAATTTGAATTTGAAAAAAGTGGAATATGATATTGTATGGTAGTGATTTAACTTCTCTTAATCTCTTCTCTTAAATATAATGTTAACATAAGGTTTGCCACATGGCATTTCTTTGATTTTTTGAAATGCTACATGATAATTTATCAATCTCTTGGAATTGCCACATGGCATTAGGACAAATTTTTAAGGGTGAAACATTGGAGTAAAAAGAGGGAGAGAGATTTGACATCTCATTAAGAGATTAAAAAATAGGAGAAAAACACTACAAGAGATGGGGAGCATAGCCATGTGAAGAGGAGAGTGAGTATAGAGAGGGGACCCGGGGAGGTGCATAGGGTGTACACAATTTCAATATGCGGCTGATGGATATGAGGCAGAGTAGTTATGCTTCGACATGAACAGAGTCCCGGATGAACGTGAAATGATGCTTTACTATCATCGCCTCACGTGTTTACCAGGATACATGCATGTCACATTTGAAGACATGGTAGACACTGGATTCTAGACACCACACTCAGCGTTCAGAAGAACACTCAAAAAGCTCTAAGGAGGACAGAACCTGCATCAGGTAGGGAGGGATGTTAATCCCATTTTGGATTGATAAAGATGCTCCTCCATTTGAAGACATTAATAAATTTTATATAAATGCACTATATAGGTTGTACATTATGAGATACTCGCCAACCAAGGCTTTAGTTAGTAAGTTTTGGGCACCCAAGTGTGAATAAGGACCACTTGTATATAAGGCAATTTCTCATAATGGAAACACATAGTGTTCTATGAGAGATCTTGTCTTATCTTGTGTATGAGAGAGTGTGTACTCTTGTGCATGTGCCTCTTCTATGCTTGTGCATGGGAGAGTGAGAGGATGATTGCCTTGTATTGTGGTATGAGCGACTCCGTGGTGAGACGAAGTGGAGGTGGAGATTGGAGGATTGGAGCTTCCAAAAGTGAGTTTGGAGATCTCAAGGGACGTGAGCTTGAAGCATTGGTAAGTACCCCACAATGGTTGTTGTCTATTGCTTCTTCCGATTATGAATGTGTGGAGTTCTCTTGGGAGATGTAGTAGGCCATAACATCTTCATGTATGTCGGTCGTGTGGTTGTATTCTTTCATCATTTGGGACAATATCTGGCTTACGATTTTTTCGTCAACATCCAAGAGTTGGTTTATGTCAATGTTGTATCCATAACAGAGCATTGCCATTGTGTACATGGTTATTCCTTTGCTTTTATCATCAAGAAATTTTTGGGCTTCTACTTCTAGTAGTCGTCTAATCGTCTCATCTATTTTAATGCAGATCTCTTCAAGTATCTCCTTCTATAGTCCTACACAACATTAGGGGAAATTTGGGCTCCAAATGGGTCCTTTAAAGACTTTCTCTCTCCTCCTGGAATCCCAAAAAAGTTTAAAAATAATATTATTATATTGGGTTTCTCTCTTCTTTTCGAATGTAAATTTGCCTTTTTTCATATTTTCTAAAGAGATTAAATGTTTATTTTATTCGAATGTTCTTAAATTCTACGTAACTTCAACCACTCCAAGTGGAAATTCATAAATGTGAAAAGCTAGTACTCTATAAAGTAAGAAAACAAGTACGAGGATATTTTTGATATATGTAACTATGCAACTATATTTCTAACATAAGTACAATATGAAATTAGAAGATATTGATTGGAAATAGGGACATTTTTTAAAAGAACTCAAATATATCTTCAGAAACGAACTTAGATTTATGAAAAGTTTTTTTTCAGTGCAATTAAACATGCTTAAGTTCTATTCTAGTGCAATTAAACATGCTTAAGTTCTATTCTAGTGCATTTTCATGAAGTTATGGTGGTTGTTATTGTCTGAGTTTTCCTAATTCAATAGCCACTCTTCTCCAAATGGGCCCTTTAATGACTTTCTCTCTCCTCTTCGAATCCCAAAAAAGTGCAAAAGTAATGTTATTATATTAAGTTTCTATCTCTTCTTTTCGAATCTAAATTTTTCTTTTTTCATATTTTCTAAAGAGATTCAATGCTTATTTTATTCTACTGTTCTTAAATTCCACGTAACTTCAACCACTGCAAGTGGAAATTCATAAATGTGAAAAGCTAGTACTCTAAGAAGTAAGAAAACAAGTACGAGGATATTTCTCACATACATAACTATGCAACTTCATTTCTAACATAAGTACAACATGGAATTAGAAGATGTTGATTGGAAATAGGAGAAATTTTTAAAAGAAATCGAATATATCTTTGGAAGCGAACTTAGTATTATGCAAAGTTCTTTTTAATTAAACACGCTTAAGTTCTATTCTAGTGCATTTTCATGAAGTTATTGTGGTTTTCATTGGGTGAGTTTTTGTAATTCAGTAGCCACTCTTCTCTATTTGAATTTCCCTCCATTCAAATCTTCAATCTCTCAAGGAAGCCTCTAAGCTTTCACTTGAATCCTCTCTTTCCCCACATACTATTTATGCATAGACAACAATGAAGAGATATTTGGCTTTTTGGTGCCTTCAAGTGGAACCAAAAAGTCATATTTGTCTTCATTGATTTTCTATACTCGATTATTTTTCTACCAAGAAGTGTTATTGCATCAACAAGGGCATCAAGAAGTGTTGCTATAGTGCTCAATGGAGGTATGGCATTAATTTTTATGTTATTTGAAACACAAGTGTTTGAAATTAATAATAATATTTTACACCGTACATTTTTGCAAAGAAAGGAGTTAGTTACAATTTTAGTATTGTTTTGTGGTCTCTAGAATATTAAAGATAATTCTAAGAAGTGATGTATACATGTGGACCTAGACGATGAGTATGCTTACTCAGGGGCCTTGTCAATAGTTCCTAACTCATAGTACCCGGAAATATGATCACATAAGAAAATTCCAGATGGACTCTCCGTTGAAGATCAGCAAGATCAACCAACAGATCCATATAAAAGAGCCATGGACTCATCCATTGAGGACCAGCAAAGCCAATCAACCAGATTCATGCCCGAGTTCAGAAAATAACGCTAACTCCTTGTTCGAGTTTCTTCCCCGATGCACACGTGGGTATCATCGCGACGACCCAGAGCCCGAGAATCGTATGGTCAGCACCTTCTAGGCTCCTTCGTAGGTCACCTAGCGCTTCACTCATAGGCCGGTTCCTTGGTCCCTCATTCACCGTACTACCGGAAGCTCACCATTTAAATCGAACTGAGGCTAGTCAAGACCTCAATCGACCTTGCTACGCGAGACGTCCTCCATTGACTCTCCGTCAGCTGTTGCAACTTTATCACTCAGCTCTCCACGACCTCATTCACAAGATGGTCAAAATGCTTCCCCAGCATTCTTGACATAAAACAGTCATTTAAAAACAGGTTTCATAAATACAGTTTCTAACAAACTCTCATCTTTCCACATTGTTCCACATCATTTCTCGTTATTCCACATTCTTCTACATCAATTCACATTGCTTATTCCACATCCAGTCATATGTATTCCCATCGTCCTTCATCCAATCACATCATATTACATCACATCTATCCGCGTCACAACATATCCATATCACATCTCATCCATTTATCACATCACATCCATCTACATTTATTCAGATCCACATATATCACATCACGTTCACATCTATTTACATCACTGCACATCCATTCACATCTACCAGATCCACATCACATCACATCTTTCTATCCACATCATATCTAACCAGATCCACATATATCACATCACATATATCACATCACGTTCACATCTATTTACATCACTGCACATCCATTCACATCTACCCAGATCCACATCACATCTCATCTCATCTATCCACATCATATCTAACCAGATCCACATCACATCACATCTACCCAAATCCACATCACATCACATCTTATCTATCCACATCATATCTAACCAGATCCACATCACATCTCATCCATTCACATCTCATCACATCACATTCACATCTCACCACATCCATTTAGATATCATCACATCCATTCATATCTCATCACACCCATTCACATCTCATCACATCCACTCACATCTCATCACATCCACTCACATCTCATCACTCCCATTCACATCCATTTACATCACATCACATTCATTCACATCTCGTCACATCCATCCTCATCTTATCACATCTCGTTCACATCCATCCACATCACATCACATTCATTCCATCCACATCACATTCATTCTATCCACATCACATCACATGCATTCCATCCACATCACATCACATCACATTCATTCCATCCACATCACATCACATTCATTCCATCCACATTACATCACATCCACATCTATCCACATCACATCACATTCATTCCATCCACATTACATCACATCCACATCTATCCATATCACATCACATGCATTCACATCTCATCACATTCATCCACATCCATCCATTCATTCACATTTACATCCATCTCATCCATTCACATCTCATCACATTCATTCACATCCATCCATTCATTCACATCTCATCACACCAATTCACATATCATCACATCTCATCTCATCCACATCCATCCATTCATTCACATTCACATCTATCCACATCCATCCATTCATTCACATTTACCTCTATCACATCACATCTCATCACATTCACATCTCATCACATTCATTCACATCCATCCATTCATTCACATCTCATCACACCCATTCACATATCATCACATCTCATTCTCATCCATTTACATCACATCACATCCATTCACATATCATCACATCTAATCACATTGATATCTAATCACATTGACATCCACATCCATTTACATCTCATCCACATCACATTCACATCTTATCACATCACATTCACATCTCATCTCATCACATCGCATCCATTTACATATCATCACATCTCATTCATATCTCATCACATTCACATCCACATCCATTTACATCACATCCACATCCATTTACATCACATTCACATCCACATCCATCCACATCCATTTACATCACATTCACATCCACATCCATTTACATCACATCACACCTCATCCACTCACATCTCATCACATTACATTCACATCCATTTACATCACATCCACTTTTAGTACAGTTTCTCTTCTTTCGATACACTGATAGGACTTTTCTAAGTTTTTGCCAATTGCTTGACCTAGTTAAAGGTACTTTTTCTCGATCCCATTAAATCTAAGTATCACAGTGTTGTTGAAGGTTTAAAAAGAGAACATAAATCTTATCAGAATTGAATAGTAAAAACTCAGAAAGAGCATTTACGTATTGTATTTTTCATTCCTTAAGCTTCATTAATGAGAACTAATTCTAAGCTTTTGTTTACTCATTGGATTCTCGATCCTCCCAGGGATTCCAGATTCCCTTGTCTGAATAAGAATTATCCAAGTTTTCTCGATGGATATTTTCACATTCTTTCTCAAATTTCTTAATTAAGATATATTCAATATTCTTCTTTTTGAATAGAAGATTTGTGGGTTTTACAAAAATCAATTCTACCTATATTTCTCAATAAAAATAATAATACTCAAAATTCCACTTTTGATAAATACTCATAATTTGAATTATGCCGAAAAATCCTCTTTTAACATTTAATTGTTTGGATCTCGAATATCATGGGAATTCATATCTCATCTCATCTATTCACATCTCATTACATCCATGCATTGATTCACATCTATCTGATTCACATCTATCTGATTCACGTCGCATCTCATCACATCTATTCACATACACATCCATATCCATTCTTCACATACACATTCACATCCATCCATTCATTCACATCTATCTAATTCACATCACATCTCATCACATCTATTCACATCACATTACATCCATCCATTCCTTCACATCTATCTGATTCACATCATATCTCATCTCATCTATTCACATCTCATTACATCCATCCATTCCTTCACATCTATCTGATTCACATCATATCTCATCTCATCTATTCACATCTCATTACATCCATGCATTCATTCACATCTATCTTATTCCCATCTCATCACATCTATTCACATCACATCTCATTTCTATGCAAGTTTTCAGTTTGATTTTCTTTTGAATACAAGGAGTATTTCTTGAATCAGTATCCCCAAAACTTCTTGATCTGAATTCTGAATTTCATACCAGAATTCCTCGAATTCTATAACCTTGATCCACATATCAATTCGAAGGGTCTCAAACTTAGTTTTAGATTTGGCGGGAGTTTTGAGTGTATTTTTCTAAACTGGTCACACCTTCTTTCCTCAAAACTGATGAAAGAGTTTGGTCTTGGTCATAGTCTGATGATTCAAGGTTCGAGTCGAATAAGATTTTTCCTGATCTATCTTTCTCGAAAAGGTTTGATAATTCAATTACTATTTTACTGAATTTCTTTCTTTGAATATTCAGTTAACTGATTTCTAAATTAGTTATGAATTCCAATGAGGAATAGATTAATCATTTATCTGAATATTTAGATCTCGATAGATTTCCTGAATTCTCTTTTTACAATCCGTGTGAATATAAAACGATAGAAATTTCTCTCTTTAGAGTGTTTAATTATTCATTTATCAAATACTCATAGAATTTAAACATAGAGTTTAAGAGAATTCTAATTTTGATATTCTAATTTTGATATAAAAATTCTTTATGCATCTATTTATGCATAAAAATCAACTTCAGTGGGAATAACTCTTTTATAAAAAAATCCTTTCATGCATCTATTTATGCATAAAATCAACTTTAATGGGAATAACACTTTTTAAAATAAAAAGAATTTCTTTATGCATCTATTTATGCATAAAAATTAATTTTTATAAGAATAACGCTTTTATAATAAAAAAATTCCTTTATGCATCTTTTTATGCATAAAAATCAAATTTAATAAGAATAACACTTTTATTAAAAAAATCCTTTATGCATCTTTCTATGCATAAAAATCAAATTTAATGAGAATAACACTTTTGTAATAAAAGAAATTCCTTTATGCATCTTTTTATGCATAAAATCAAATTTAATGAGAATAACACTTTTGTAATAAAAGAAATTCCTTTATGCATCTTTCTATGCATAAAATCAAATTTAATGAGAATAACACTTTTGTAATAAAAAAATCATTTACGCATCTTTCTATGCATAAAATTAAATTTAATGAGAATAACACTTTTGTAATTAAGAAAATTTCTTTATGCATCTTTCTATGCATAAAATCAAATTTAATGCGAATAACACTTTTGTAATAATAAAAAAATTCTTTATGCATCTTTCTATGCATAAAAATCAAATTTAATAATTAATATCAGTGATATCCATGTATAATCATAGGTGAATATGTACATGGAGTAATTAGAATATTTCTTTTAGATGCAAAAATGGTGGGAATTACTCTTTTGGAATAACATAAAAACAAACTTTCTTTTCCACGAAATTCTAGAAAATTTTACCATAACCTTTTTTGTATGGCTGACCATTTCTCATTTTTATCATTCTTTAGTTAACTTAAATTAACCCAATTTAGATTTATAGAACTCTAATCTACATAATTTTCTAAATTCAAGAGAGTAAACAATAAGAAGAGTTTAATTAGTCCTTTAGTTAATCTTTCTAGGATTGAGAAAGGTTGGAATGTAAAGAGAAGAAGGGGGTGGCCTTTTTATCAAAGGCATAGCATTTGAATTTAATTCAACATCTGCAAAACATAAAAATTAAGAAAACCATAGATTTTTCATTAAATAAGTAAGAAAATTAGCTTACATGGAGCTTGTAAGCTCTCCTTTGGCTTGAGTGATTGAGGGCTCTACTCTTGTTTGAAGCAAGAGTGGCCACCAATTCACTTTGGAGAGGATTAGGCCAAAAACAATTGAATTATTAAAAAATTCAATGTAGATGGCTCAGGAGGAGCAGAGTAATAGTGCATAAACACCATTAAGCTTTTACAAAGGGGGAGGCTTCTATTTATAGAAAAAAGTGAGCCTCTAACCAAGCAAACTGATTCTAGAATTTTCCAGATCAGTTTGGTCAATTTTTGACCATTTTTGGGTCAGTTCAGCTTATTTTTTGGATCTAGTTTTGAAATAGGAGAGAGGAGAGATGAAAATATCTCATTTTATTGATTAAAAATTGGGGGTAGTGATGAGAAAAAGGCGCCTACTTCATGAGGGGAGATCCCCACATTGAGATGTCAAAATTCAGTTTTTTAATTCTTTTCTTTGGTCCTTAGTCCACTCTTCATCTTATGTAAGCATTTACTCATTTTTGGAGGGGTTTTTCTTTTATTCTTCAATTTATCTCCTCCCTACATTTGGATTAACCTTATTGGTCCATAGGAACCTTAATTGGACCATAATCTAAAAATTTCTGAAAATCTGGATCCTTCTTAGGCTAAGGTCCTTTATACCTATTTTTAATTAATTCCAATTGCACATTGTTTTTTGAATTTCTGTTTCAGGGGAAACCATTTTAGACACTAGGAGGATTTTTATATCCAAAAATATCTCAATTTTGAATTACTCCCTCTAGACATTTTCTCTCTTCAGGGCCAAAACAAGGTAAAACAGGATCTTTCTTTTATTTCAGAGGGGAATAATTATAAGATCAAAAGGGGAGGTTCTTACACCTGCACACCTCAAAAGCTGGAGGGAGGAATCTTACAAGGACCCGTAGTGCAACGCGACGGTGTGACAACGCTTACGGGAGACGCGGTGGAATTGCTTCTCAAGGATTTGTAGAGCTTGGAGACCTCCAAGGTTATGAGCTCGGCCATTGGAAAGATCCTCATGACACTTGTGGCTCACCAGGTAATCTCTTTTTGGATGTGTTTCAAGGAGGGTTAGGGTGAGCCATAACATTTTTGGCACTACTGCCGGGGAGCCATCCCTTGGCTTTTTCCATCATTTTGCCTCTAATCTACGCATAACCCATTGCCCATTATCTGTATTAATGGTTTTCCATGAAAAAGATGTGGATTTGATGGTGATTTATATGAGATTTGGTGTAGAATGGTTCTCTTTTTGTTTTTGAAAAGAATATTTTTTGCTTAATTTTTAGACTAATTTGTTGTGTTTGTTGTTGTTTTATGGTTTTTCATGTTCTTAGGGCTTGCAAATAGTTTGTACTAGGTAAAAAGAGGCAGGGGAGAAGAGAGCTTGAGCTCTTGCAAGCACACACACACTCACAAAACCCTAAAAGAGAACACACAAGGTGAGAGGCTAAAAATCTTCTTCTTCTTCACACAACACTCAACACACCATATACAAAGATAAGAGTACACATAATATAAAAAGGTTCTCAACCAAATACATACTAGGGTTCTCTGTAGTGTGAACCCAACTAAATGAGCTGGCGCTATAACTATGCCAGTCTCTAGAATGGTGTCACATAGCCTGTCATCCCACTGGGCCGCATATCACCCATAATCTCACCAACCATGCCAGTGGTATAAGTGGGGCCTATTCCCCAGGTGGGTCATCAGTGTCCACCGCCTCACTAGATGAGCTCGATATCTCAACACTTCCCCTCGAGCTCAACTCCATCTCATGTACACCAAGCGAAGCCCTGAATCTGCGGAGCTTCTTTGTACCCAATGCTTTGGTGAAGATGTCAGCGACCTGATCCTATGTGCTGACATAAACAAGGTCAACGTCTCCTGCCAAAACCTTCTCTCTGACAAAATGGTAGTGGACCTCTATATGCTGCGTGCGAGCATGAAAAACTGGGTTACTAGCCAACTGTATACTGCTAATGTTGTCACAGAAAATGACAACTTGTCTATCCACTGATAGACCCAAATCTGCAAAACAAGTAGCTTTCTCAACCAAGCTACCTCATGCTGCCATAGCAGCACCTCTGTACTCAGCCTCTGTAGTACTGGATAGAGCAACCGTAGGCTGCTTCTTGCTGCTCCAAGTCACAGCAGCACTCCCCAAAGAAAACATGAAGCCACTAGTAGATCTTCTATCTAAGATACTACCATCCCAATCAACATCTGTGTACCCATGTACACATATCTCTGTCCCAGTTTCATAAAATAGTCTACAATGCAAAGTAGACCTCACATACCTCAGTATGCGTCTCAATGCATCCAAATATGGCTTCCAAGGAACCTGCATAAGCTGACTCACCAACCCAACATCATAGCTCAAATCTGGCCTGGTGATCGTCATTAGATCAAGCTTCCTACTATGCGCCTATACATAGTAGGATCCTCCAAAATCTCTCCTGAATCTACACTCAACTTGTCATTCTAATCCAGTGGCACTAAGATAGGCTTCCAGCCTATCATACCATACTTGGACAATATGTCCAAGCCATACTGTCTCTGCAATAATCCAATATCATGTGGTGACCTAATCACCTCAATGTCCAAGAAATATCTAAGCTCCCACAGATCCTTCATCTCAAACTTCTGTCTAAGCAAGATCTTTACATCAAAGATCTCTGCATCGTGGTCCCCCGTAATGATCAGGTCATCTACATAGATGACAACAAGCACAACCCCTCTATCACTGTGTCTCACATACAGCGAGAAATCTGCATTGGCTACATGAAAACCAATAGTGACAAGATATTCAAAAATCTTGTCAGACCATGCTCTTGGTGCTTGTTTTAAGCCATACAAGGCTTTCTTCAACCTACAAACATGCTCGGGGTGACTCACGTCCTCCTCATAACCAGGTGGTTGCAACATATACACCTCTTCCTGCAAATCCCCATGCAAGAATGTATCCACTCCTATCACAACTCTCACTATTGCCATCTTGGCAACTGGGCTGAAATTTTCCTCCTAATCAATGCCATATGTCTGTGCATATCCTTTTGCTACCAATCTAGCCTTGTACCTGCTTATGCTTATGCTTCCATCACTGTTATGTTTTACTTTGTACACCCACTTGCATCCAATGGCTTTCTTGCCTTCATGCAATTGCACTAAATCCCAAGTCTCATTTCAATATAGTGCATCCATCTCCTCATCCATAGCTTTCTCCCAACACACATTTCCAACAGCCTCATCAATGCATGTGGGCTCTACAACCTGCACAACTTTTGCCATGTATGCATAGTGATGTGCCACATAACCATCATAGGTAAACCTTTGCACAGGATTCTTCACTCTCCCAGATCTTCATAGCTTTGCATTCATGGCTTCCATAGCCTTCTTTACACCAGGTGTTCTCATAGCTGGTATCCCAAGTCCTCATCAAGGCTCATATCTGAGCCACTAGACTCTCCATCAACATGAGAATGCCTTGCAGAAATGTCAGGCATACTAAGGGGCTCAACCACTTTCTCTTTGCCTTTATGTGATGTACTAATCACATTTGCAGGACTGGTATTATGATGCAGCCTGCCACTCCATGGTCTATCAAACTGAACCATTCCATGGTGGTCTATCAACAAAAAACTGAACCACTAGATGAGGACTCTCCTGGTGGTCCACTCAAAGACTGTGATTGTTGCTGACTTGCATTCTCTGCAACCACATTTCCACTCACATCAGTCCCAACAGCCTTTTTTTCAGCATCAGCAGCATACTAGCTGCTCATCTCATCAAAAACAACATCCCTGCTTACCCTCAACTCACGTGTGACAGGGTTATAACACCTGTATCCCTTTTCCTCAAGGGAATACCCAATAAACACACATTTTTCATCTTTTGGATCTAGCTTAGTTCTCAGCTCATTTGGCACATGCACATATGCAATGCATCCAAAGACTTTCAGATGAGATGAATCAGGTTTTTTGCCAGTAAACCTCTCCTCTGGAGTTACATCATTTGGAGTCCTGTTCATGATGTAAACTGTTGTAGAACAGCCTCAGCCCAATAGCTATGCGGCATATTCTTCTCTCCCTTCAATGCTTGTGCAATCTCAGCAATGTGCCTGTTTTTCCACTCAGTAACTCCATTTTTCTGCGGAGTGTATCCACCCTCCCTCTCTCTCCTCTCCCTTTCTCCCTTTCTCTCTCCCACCCACTCTCCCTTCCTCTCCTTCTCCCATGCTCTTCCCTCTCGCTCTCTCTCTCTCACCCTCCCTCTCTCTCCTCTCCCTTTCTCCCTTTCTCTCTCCCACCCACCCTCCCTCCCTCTCTCTCCTTCTCCCACGCTCTTCCCTCTCTCTCTCTCTCTCTCTCTCTCTCCTTGCCCCACACTACCCTCTCTCTCTTTCTCCCATCCTCTTCCCTCCCTTTCACTCTCCCACCCTCCCTCTCTCTCCTTCTCTCACCCTCCCTCTCTCTCTCTCTCCCTCCCCCTCTCTCCTTGTCCCACCCTCCCTACATAATCTCTTCATTCAGATGTTATTACATGTGGATGTTATTACATGTGGATGTTATTGCATACGGATGTTATTATATGTGCATGTGATTGCATGGTACTCCATGCCCTTTGCATGTGACTTCATAGCATTTAAAGCCTTTGCATGTGACGGCATATCTTTGCATGTGAGTACAATTAACAAGGTGATGTGTACAATTAACAAGGTGAATAATTTCAATATTATTACATACAAGCTATCTACTATGCCTCGCATAAGAAGCAATGAAGAATGTAAATTTATTAAGGTCAATAATTTTTCAATTATGATTGAGATCATGGCCTAATTCTTTGAGAGGAAGAGGGAGTGAGAGAGAGAGAGAGAGAGATAAGAACATGACACTCCTATTCAAAACATACAATAAGCCTAAAATCTGATATAATTAATCATAACAACAACAAATCCACAATTAATACAAAAGACATGGCAATCTATAGTTGAAACCACTTTATTCCAACCTACAGATCCTACACCTATACACTTTTTTGGGCTACTTTATTCCTTCAACTCCTCCGATAAGGGCTCCTCCGCCTCTTCTGCAATATATCCAAAACTTTGCCAAGTATCGATGGGGCTTCCAATCTTCATGTTCCACACAAACAAATCTCCAGAATCAATAGGCTCATTTGCTAGCATCTTCATCTTTATCCAAATAGTGCGGACCTCTGCCGTGATTCTAAGATGTTCTCTTGCATCTCTGCCCGTTTTGTCGCATAAATCTTTGCAAACCCTTTCCAGGGTTTCCTTCAAAGTATAGCTAGAAGAAGCCATTAAAGATGAACAAAGGTACTTGATGGAAGAGAAAAATAGAGGGAGAGAAATAAAATGAGAGGGCGAGGGAGGCAACAAGAGGGAGAGAAAGGCAACAAGATTTGGAAGTGAGGATTATAGTAAGAGGTAGGGGTCAAATTTATAAATACACAATGCAAAAAGCTACTTTGCATGGTTACCCACTAAATTCAAAAAGTAGATGCTTGGCTTTTCCCTAAATTTAGAAAAGAACATGCATGGCTTTTCCCTAAATTTAGAAAGGTAGATGCATGTCTATCCACTTTTTTTAAAAAAAGTAGATGAATGGAATGAACATATTCAAGGCATTGACATATAACTATGCTGAAACATTTTTTAAAAATGAAAAGTAAATAGTCTGACATTTTATTATTGCAACATGAAGGATCTTTTGAAAATTACAATACAATGTCATGAACAGTATTAGGTCCTTTTCACATTGTTCTCTTGCTATTGAACATTCTCATTAGGTCCTCCTTTTTTAGAGTGGGTTGATGTATAAACATATTATGGTTCGCCATCTAACCCAAAGATACGCAAATATACAAAGTAAAGGTGCTTGCATCATGCACAATATGGTCGCCCAGCACCTACCCTGATTTGAAAATCGGGACATGTGCATGATGGATTCTTTCCCATAGTCACCCGGTACTTTACATTGCGCACTAGTGATTCCTCAGTCTCAATTTACAAAAACTTCCATCTGCCCAACTTTAATGACCAATTGCTCATCAAAGACCGTAGTTGTACTTGAGACTGTAAAATCTATTCGCTTGGCTGCCATATCTAATATGCCACTTATGTACCCTGTTGGTCATAGGCCCACATCATTTGCTTCCTAACATTATCCCTTTTGCAACACAAACCCACCAGCCTCCAATTCTCGAATCTCATCCACAGTCAGGTTTGTATCTCATCCCACTAGCCAAACAATCGAGGGTCTAGCAATGATTGACAGATGGTGTTACATACTCTCCAAGTATGATCCACACGGTTGTTTTACAAAACCACATGGACTGACGCCTTTGCCCCCATACCATTCTCTCATACCATAGAAAGAAGGAGCTAGAACACCTTGCCCGCCGCAATTCTTGATGCTCTTTTTGCACTTGCCATCTTGGCCACCTAACCATCCTTGGCAAGTTACCTTGCTATGTAGAGATATTTGACGTATATCCCACATTGAATCGTGTATGTCAATTTCCATAATTTCTTGTAGCTCTGCTTTAGTTGTCTCTCCCTCTGCATTTTTTTGACCACCTATAGTTAAAGGAATAGGGGGTGGAAAGCTTAATCTCGTACCTTGTTGCTTACGTGGTTGGTTTTTTGTGACATACTCTAGACAATGTGATGAGTTATCTTCCTCAAGATTTATAACTGTGGGTTTTCAACACCGACTAACAGTAATGTTATCACCAAAAAAGTTTGGTTGCACGTGCATTGGTATGCCACTCTCACTGCTTCCCCCACTAATTTGCTAGTGCTTGATGGACTTGGAGATTTTGATGTTTTGGCCTTCTCCATCAACTTTGTTATTGTAGGGCCTGCTTCATAATGTTTGCCTTGTATGAATGCATGCTTCTTTATGGATTGCAAGAGGGCATTGGCGAGGTCTGAAATAGCTACATCATATAAAGAGATGGTTCCCCTAAAATCCTCTCCTGCTAACCAACTTGCATGCTTCATTTCTGCTAGATTAGTGGTCGGCATGTGTGGCACACAAGCATCGTCAACATCCTACAGCAAGAAATTAAGTTAATTATGTCATCCAACCGCATTGTATAACCAAATAATTAAGTTGACAATTTAGATTCAATATACAAGCTATTCTTTTCAAGAATCAAGAAAACAATACTTACCCCTACAAGATGTTTCCTCCACGATATCTAGTATGCCACCAACTAAGCCAACAATCAATGGCTAGTAAGTTTGCATCAGTGACTTACCATTCATCCACCACAATCTAATGTGTCTATATTTTAAAAGTGCATCTTTCTCACTCAATGCACAACACCATTGATAACATAGTCACTTTTGTGCTCTTTGTGAAAATTCCTAACTACATATTGTATTGTATGGATGCTCAAGCTTTGTTCCCAATGAAAAAGACATGAATGCTCACAACCTTCTAATATATTCGATGGTCCATTGTTATAGATAGTCCTAACTGCCCTCCAGTTGGCTCCAGCCTCATCAACCATGAAGCCAAAAAAATCTAGCTTGGAGAAGCCTTTTTGGACCACAACATTGTTAATCATCTCTCAGAAAATCAATTGTGACATTGTGTCCTCCTGTTTCATTTCACAAGTTGCAATTTTCATGAGCTCCTGTAGGCTGCATGCCATCATATGACAATTGGAAAAGTAATGAAATAAAAATCAATTTTTTTCCAAGAACTTAACACAAGAACTTAACAAGACCAAACTCTACCTTGGACCATATACACGTGCAGCCATTGTTGTCCATCCTTGCACACGCTTGATGTGATCAAAACAAACCCAAGCCTTCCTCAAATCCCCGTCTCCTATTTGGCACATATGATTCATCAGATCTAAACCTGATGCAGGCCCTGTGGTGGTTGACATTTTAAACACATAACACCGGTTTGACTAATCCAAAGCTTGCCTAGGAAAATGACTACCATGGAAGAACTCAAAAGCACATTCTCTTTAATTCTAGGATACCTAACTCTAATCCTTGCACTAAACTGTTGATTCTAGAAGCACGCACCACCCTCCTGAATCTACAAGAGAATTGGACCAATTAACAAACTATGTAAACATTCATTCTTGAGAATTACCAAACAATTAAAATCAATATGGAAAGAACATTACCTTTGACATTGAATTAGGGGATGCATGTATTCTAATAATAGTAACAACTCCATGTTGCTAATATTTGATTCATTCTTTGTATGCTTCCTAAAACAAGTGCATACGAGTTGTTTGTTGATATCCATTTGTACCTTTCTTAGACCACTTGTAGCAACCTTTGAAACTTCCTCTTACACAAGTTCTCTTATCTTTTGCAATGCCTGCCTTGATGTGCCCCTTTGCACCTCATGCAAATGTTACCCTTGATGTATTATCAATCTCGACATATGTGGATCAGCGTAGCACTACACATTCTTCTATATATAAGTTTGTTCTTGTAGTAGAAAGAAGCTAGTGATCCATATCCATCCGTTTAAGCCTAAAGAGGGAAGTTTCTATGTGAGCTTTCCTATTATGTGAAAAATTACAAAGTTCTAGTAGTAAATACTTTTATGAATCAAAGTTCACTGAAATTAAGCCAAGACAATAAGCTTACCAATCCATGATGTTGTATTCAGTGTGTCGTTCATATTTTTGCTTCCACACAAGGCATAAGTGCACTCAAATAAGCCTCCACAAGAACTCTTTCGTACAACCCCAGGAAACTTCACATGACTCTCTATAGGTTTCACCCAACAATGGCCATCATGTGCTTGCTCCATTCCTTGCATTAGAGAGGCTGAAGGATTGTGTACATTTGGCAGCTCAAAAGCCACATTACCATTATAGATTTGAGGAATCTCTTCTACTTTCTCAATATGTGTGCTTGGTAATAACAATCTACGAACACTAGCATGAGATTCCTCAGACAATAAGTATTTGACCACACTCTTCTGAAGTGGTGTACCTATGGGAGAATCTCCTATTGTAAGGTCAATAATAACTTCTTTTTGGGTGCTTGTTGTAGTGTTGCTTGACTCCTATTATTGGAATAACATGGTTCCTCTCCAATAGGTCTAGCTGACTGGATAGGTATAAGATGTTCTACACCATCATCTTGTGGTTTGATTGCAAAAACTTTCAATGCAGATTGAGGACATAATATTCCATCAAAATCATCAGCTTTAGTAATATAATAATGACCCTATATACTTCTAACAATAGGATCACTCTACAAACCTCCCACAAGAATGTGAAAAGAAGTGCTCTCCATGGCAAGAAAATCTCTCAGAAAACCAGCTCAATAACACATAAGCTCTCAAAAAAACATCTCACAAACATACAACAAAGTAATGACAAAGAATTAAAAGTCTAAACACAAATTCTATACATATTAGAAATTTAAAAAAATTTGTACTCATTTTATAAAAATGATCATTTTAATTAATGTCATTAATACACAAAATTTAAAGTTCATTTTCAATAATTATACTATACAATAAATGCATGCATAACTACCTCTCATTTAATGATTATTCCATAACTAACTTCTATATAATGATTATTCCATAACTAATTCTTAGATAATGATTATTCCATAGCCCACTATCATATAATGATTGCATAACTTTTATATCTCTATCGTGATCCCAATTTAATTTTTAACCTTTTTATCGTCTCTTTTATGATTCCATCCATTTTTATTTTAAAGAAAGAGTATATCCTTGTTTTGCCCAACAATGCATGGGAGAATTTGAAAAGATTAAAAATGCAACATCTAAGTATGTCTATCATCATGGAAATTGTCATCATCATAATAATAAAGGTCTCTCCTTTAAGTTTAGCCACAATTACAAAGTTATGCTTACAAAGTCGTTGAAAGATAACGGACATCACTATTACTTACATATAGATGTCTTGAACTTCAATTTCTTTAAAGGTTTTGTAGATGCTTTAAATTGATCAAGAGAATGTAAAAGGGGTCCATAATTACCACTTGTTTTTTACCAAGATCTATGGCTACGTGGCATCATGGAATGCGTGTTATTTAGAAAGGAGAGAGGAGCACGCGTTATTCGAGGGGGGAGAGCATAATATTTGGGGGGGGGGGGGAATGCTTGCCCTTGGTGGGGCTTGCCCACCAAGGGCTATTGGGTCACCCTTAGTGGGGCAAGCCCCACTAAGGGCACGTTATTTGGGAGGGGGGAAGGAAAGAGAGAGCGTGTGGAACGTAGGGGGGAGAGGGAGATAGAGAGCGCGTTATTTGGGGGGAGAGGGAGATAGAGAGCGCGTTATTTGGGGGGAGAGGGAGATAGAGAGCGCGTTATTTGGGGGGGAGGAGGGGGTGCCCCACTAAGGTGATCGGGTTATTTGGGGGAGGAGGGGGTGCCCCACTAAGGTGACCGAGTCACCCGTTAGTGGGGCACCCCCCACGTTCCACACGCTCTCTATCTCTCTCTCCCCCCTACATTCCACGTGCTCTCTCTTCCCCCCCCAAATAACGCTCTCTCTCTCTATCTCTCCCCCTACGTTCCACGTGTTCTCTCTCTCTCTCTCTCTCTCTCTCTCTCTCTCTCTCTCTCTCTCTCTCTCTCTCTCTCTCTCCCCAAATTCAAAACGCCCTCCTCCTTCCCCCAAAAAACAAAGCATTCTCTCCCTCCCTCTATAATGCTTTCCATACTCCTCCCAAACAAAACCCTTCTCTCACCATTCAAAAAAACTTTTTTTTTCTTTCCCAAAACCCTTGTTCTCTCTCACCAACTCTACTTTTACATACTCCCCCCCCCCTTCTCTCTCTTTTCAAAAAATCTTTTTCTCTACTTTTCTAAATCATAAGCTATCTTTATTTCTCTCTCTCACCAACTCTATCTTCACTCTCTTTTTTCCTCTCTCTCTACACCTTTTTCTCTCCTCTTCTTTGTTTGTTCTTTCAAACCCCTAATTTCAATACAACTATTTGTATCTATTCCTCTATTTATATTACCTCCATTTATATCCATTTCTTTTTTGCTCTATTTTGCTCTTATATCTTTTAGGACTCTTTCTTTCTTGTTTATTCTCCTTCCGTGTTACTCCTCATGGCGTCTCCCCAATTCCAAAGAGGGACACAAGTCTCCTTGATGTTCAGTGTGATACCAAGGTTGCTACTGGGACCATTTTGCATGTAGATCCCACCATGGATACTATCCATGGAATTGCTTTACACATGGTCATGTTGGCGTGTCAATAGAAGATGTTGAAGTGGGAGAAATTCCTCTTCCTTTTCCCTTCGAAGATGGTGATATCAACAAGTAAAATCAAGGATAATCATTATGTGGCCAGCCAGAGATTGGGTAAGTCTTATTTTATCTCTCCACTTTTCTAATTATGCTCTTTTTAGTGATTTTTTTTAGAGCAATATGTCTTGTATATGTCGATGTGTTTAGATTGTTATAAACACATCAAAGGAAACCCCACATCCAAAGCATGCAAAACGTGTAAAGAGCACACCTACTAGTCAACAAAGCCAAGAAGTAACAAGTACCAAGAAGAGGAAGAAAGTGCAAGAGGAAGATGATGATTGGAGTCCTCCTCGAAGGAATCCAAGTTGAGTTGCTAATTCTTCAAGAAGAAAGGTGCTTCTTCAAGAAACTAAGAAAGCAAGAGAGGTGGACGAGGGAATTGAAAAAGAAGGTGAGAATGAAGAGAGTTTCATGGTGACTCTCGCAACTCGCTTGGCGATTAGAACTCCTACAAGATACTCTTAATAGAGTGAAGGTAATTGTTAAGCACTTTTTATCAAATCTTACATAAGGTATCTTTTGGATTACCAAGCATAAGGTGTGTATATGCGTGCATTGTAGGTGGTGAAATCCACTCATTTTCCACCTATTCCCTTGTGCATACTTGTACCTAACCCCTCTATGCAAAGAGTGCAGTTTAGGTACAAGAAGCTAGCAAGGGAATTTTATACGAATGGCTATGTTGCTAATAGATGCAGGTTCATTCACTCCATATCCTCATCCCATAATCCTATTAGAGAAGTGACTCAAGATGATGTTATTGCATGGGATGACATCTAGCGATTGAAAAATGAGGAGTTTGAGAATATGATCAAAGGCACAGAGTGAGAATTCATGAGCAACAAGATGTTGTATGTGTGGGACAGCCATCATCAAGTTGTGGCATGGATGGAGGAGATTAATAAATGTGAGTCTACTTAAACTACCTACTTTTTTGAATGCGATCTTTTGTTTTATAAAATAGTTTTAGGACTTATTAGATTTGCACTATCTAACTGTAGCATTCAAGAATGTCACATCAAGACATCCTTGTGTTTACGCTATGCTTATTGAATTCAATGAGGATAGTGAGGGGGAGGTTCTCACAGTGATTGCTCGCTTAAACAGGCAAAAGAATATATATTTTAAGACTCTTTGAATTAGGAATATTCGACGTACTATATTTCAATCTTTCATCTCATAACCTTAAATTTTGTTGTCATAGGATGAATAAAGTGGGTTATGTTTCTTCTTCCCTTGTGGACAAAGTGTGCCTCATTAGGGCACTTGAGCTAGCAAACAAAGAAAAAATTATGAAGCACACTAGAGAGATGAACAAGGCATGGATGGACAAGCATGCCTCGATACAAAAAAAAAAAGGGCCGCCCATCTTGGTATAGCTGTGCGAGCTTTCGAAACTTTCCCAAATAGTATTTTAGGTAAACCTTCAATCTTTAGACACTTGCAATATATGATAAACATTTGCATATCATCCACTAATGTTGCAATTTGTGAATAATAGGATGAGTACCTCACAGCCACCCGAGATATTGAACAATACTAGTAGATAGTTTGTCTACACAAGAGTTTGAAGAGAGATGGAGAACGGCATTTTATAAAGATGAAAGAAAGTGGAGGCATGCATGATTGCAAACCCTGCACAAGGGGAAGGTTTCTTTGAGTAAGAAATCCTACACTATTTCCTCTGTCTATTTTGTAGGTAACAACATTTTATGGTTTTAATGTTGCGGTTAATTATGGTGTTGTGTTGTAGGCTGACTAGTGTAAGTTAATTTAGGATGAGAAACCAAATTTTTTGATAGAGGATAGGCTATACAGCTTGGCAGCTAGCTCGTTGCCAAAGGACCACAAAGCACATATTTTGGATATTTTGATTGATGGCGAGTTGCAAAGGCTGAAGCATTCACAAATCCCTAAAAGTATGTAATAATAACTTTTCCTATCTTCTATTTACAAAGTACTCTATTTTTTTTAATAAGAATTTCAATGGAAATGTAACAAATGCAAGTTTATTCAGGGATTGGCTTCGAAGAGAAGTCATATGGCATGAGATTGGAGCGCAGGGTGTAATCGTCCTTATAGAAATATCAAAAAAGTACAAGGTAATTTTCCCAGATACTTTCCTTGATGACCTCTCCGATGTTAAGAGAATGTATTTTGGAAAGTTGTTCGAGGAAATGGTGGGATCCGTAAAGAAACAACGTGTGGTAGCTTCGAACCCTGTTGTCCGTGAGGCTACCAAGCATACTGTGTTTGTTCAGGTGCGTGACATTCCATAAAGCGTACTTACTACTTAGTTGTACTCTTATATTTGTAAACTGAACAGATGTAATGATGTGTAGATGGATTTGTAAGTGCCATGATGCGAAGAGATCTATTGCAGATGTGCCTATAATCTTAAAAGAATGGTGCAATCCAAAACATGAAAGAACTATGTATACACAGCAGTAACTTCGAGACCTTTGGGATGCAGAGATATACAAGAGATGCCCATTGTTCCTTGACTTTCCAAGTGGCGAATTTCCCAAGAGCGAGAAGGAGATGTATACTCGGGCTTGTAGTAAAGCAAAGCAATCAACCATGGTATTATGAACTATACAATTAGATATTTCACTTTAATTTAAATATTGTTTCTTATATCTTTTCGAATGGTGAATTCTATCATGAAGCTTAGAAGTCTACGTGACAAATCATATGTCCAAGGCAAAGGTAAAGGTCTTATGAAAGATGAAGGGGATGATGAAGATGAAGAGGATGATGATGATGAAGGAGAAAAAGTGCCAAAAAAGGATGCAACGAAGGGAAAAGGAAAGTCACTACAGGAAGAGGACGACTCTGATACCTCTCCATTAGAATATGACGAAAGCGATTCTGATGATACCACATGCAAGATTAAGACAACCCCAAAAGTTGAAGAAGTTGGTCATGTAGCAACACAGGAAGGACATTCTTTTACTTGTGGTTTATTGGTATTATTGTTAAATTGTTTGCATACTAACATAGATTAAGTTATGGATTTAGATAAGCTTGGCAAGAGGTGAAGCACCAAATGCACCATTGCAACCAATTCTTCCACCTAGCCTGGGTGATCTGACTCCAATCCAAATGAATTTACCAGGTATGGTTTTACTCATTGGTAATGATAATGTAAAGTATTTGTGTGATGCATGCACTTACAAAATGTATGCTTTATAGGAGTGTCTCGACGTACCATGGCAGTAGTCCCCCTCGGTGCTCCCAGCGAACATCAAAGTGCCAGTTCCTCTACCGTTATATAAGCCTCGTCGTTATAACAGGTGTAATAATCAATTGTGACCACATGTGAAATGATTGTAAAGGTGTGTCTTTAATATCCTATAATAACAATTGATGTATAACTCTACTTAACATGGTGTGGAAGGACATCATTCTATAAAGATGATGGCATGTGTTGGGAATCCTTTGAAGATAGGCCGTGCACTTCTGAACCAACAGTGTCCACCAGAGCTAGAACATGTCTTTGATATGTTGCTAAAGGCCAACATGGGAGACAAACCTTTACTTTTAAAGGTATCAATACAAACACAACGTGTGTGATTGTATTGTAGTGAGGTTGCCCATAGGAGGTTCTATTTATGGTTTCCCCAATGACATTGTCCCACCATGGAATCTATGCACATTTGAGAAATGAGATTATCTTCCCTTCATTAAGACCTTGTGTGTTGTTGTGCATATGTTATGTGTGTGTATGTCATGCTTACGTTTTTTGTGTATGATATTCTAATTAATGCCACATAGATGGAGAGGAGCATGCATTGCTTTAGATTTGTGAGACCATCTTAGACGACAATGACTCTATTATTGTCATCAGTACTATGTTTCAAGTGGCAACCATTATAGCTCATGCTTGAGCATTCTAGCTTCTCCTTGGACACCTTGGTGAATGTGCGATGTACAACGCACATTGGAAGGCCCTTTGGACAAGAGGTGAGTACCACTAACCATAGAGGTTTCGATTGAGCATCACTTTTTGCTACAAAAAATCATCTCATACTCTTGTGCACATACATACCCTCGTCGCGCTGCTACTACCTTCACGAGCATACTTGGACAAAACCATACACAACCTTTCTCACCTAATTATATCATTGATCCTTGCAACATGATACAACGAACCCAAATCTCATACTCTTGTGCAGATACATACCCTCGTCGCGCTGCTACTACCTTCACGAGCATACTTGGACAAAACCATACACAACCTTTCTCACCTAATTATATCATTGATCCTTGCAACATGATACAACAAACCCAAATGGGACAACATAGCAAGGTATGGAGTTAACTCTTCATGTGCTCCAAAATAAGAGCCTTACATTTTTTGTGGAATTAAGAGATGTTTTCTTTGCAAGTGGATCTCAACGTGAGTATGACTTTTGGGATAGTTTGTTGAGGCGTCATGTAAAGCAAGGGCAAATGTTAGTAGAGCTTTATGTTTGATGTGGAGATTATGCTATGGTAGCATGTAAATTAGGCATGAATATTGTTTCTATTGATCCCGAAGAGGATGTAGTAGAGGGTGTCTTGATGAAGATTTCATTGTAGAGCAATAAACATATTCATTGTGAAAATTCAAGTGACTAGGTCATGATCTTATTTGTAGCAATTGTTTATGATTGTGTCATGATCTTATTTTTAATAATAAAAAAGAGAGAAAGAGAGCGTGAGCAATGCATGTTGGGGTTTTGCAATAAGACATCATTTCCCTCTACAACAATATTTATATACAACATGTCGTACAAACCAATAAAGAATTGACATTTTTCTGTTTTGTGTAAATGAATAAGGTAGTGAAGCATTTGCACACTCAAGGATCTGTACACAAAACATGAGTTAACTAAGCTTTGTTGAGAAATGAGAAATAAATATAGAGAGCGTGGCAAAGATAAGGACAAAAAGAGTGAGTGAGAGAGAAAGAGAGAGAGAGAGCAAGAGCAAAGAGAAGGAAAGAGAGAGAGGGAGGATAAAGAGAGTGAGCAAAGAAAGGGACTAAAAGAGAGAGAGAGAGAGAGAGAGAGAGAGAGTGGTAAAAAAAAAGGACTGAAAGAGTGAGAGAGAGGGAGCAAGAGCAAAGAGAATGGTAGAGAGAGAGAGAGAGAGAGAGAGAGAGGGAAGCAAGAGTGAGCAAAAGAAGGGTAGAGAGAGAGAGAGAGAGAGAGAGAGAGAGAGAGAGAGAGAGAGAGAGAGAGCAAAAAAAAGGACTAAAAGAGTGAGAGAGAGGGAGCAAGAGCAAAGAGAAGGGTAGAGAGAGAGAGGGAGGCAAGAGTGAGCAAAGAGAAGGACTCAAGAGTGAGAAAAGAGAGAGAGAGAGAGAGAGAGAGAGAGCCAAGAGAAGGATAGAGAGCGAGAGAAAAAGAGAGAAGGATAGAGAGAGTTAGCAAAGAGAAGGAGAGAGAGAGAGAGAGAGAGAGAGAGAGGGAGAGAGGGAGAGAGAGAGTAAAGAGAAGGATAGAGAGAGTGAGCGGAGAGATGGATAGAGAGAGAGAGAGAGAGAGAGAGAGAGAGAGAGAGAGAGAGGAGGATACAGAGAGCGTGAGAGGGAAGGGGCATAAGAGGCAAGAGAAGGATAGAGAGGGAGAGGAGGATATAGAGAGCAAGAGAGGGAAGGAGAATAGGAGGATAGGAGGTAAGAGAAGGATAGAGAGGGAGGGTAGGAGAGTGAAAGGGAGGGAAAGAAATGGATGGTGGTAATAGAAGAGAGACAGTGTTAGCAAAGAGAGACAAGGAGTGAGAGAGGGAGGGTGGGAGAGGGAAATGAAAGGAAGAGAGAGAGGAGGAGGGGAGAGGCTAGGAGAAGGAGAGAGGAGGAGGGGAAAGGGATATGGAAGGAAGAGAGAGGAGAAGGGGAGAGGCTAGGAGAAGGAGAGAGAGGGTGGGCTTGGCAAGGAGATATAGAGAGGGAAGAGGGTGGGCAAGGAAATAGTGGTGGGGCAAGGAGATAGAGAGAGGGAAGAGGGTGGAGATGAGAGAGACGGAGGGAGGGAGAGTGAAAGGGAGGGAGGGAGAGAGGAGAGGGAGTGTGGGTGGGAGAAGGAGAGAGAGGGGGGGTGGGAGAGTGAAAGGGAGAGAGAGAGACGGAGGGTGGGAGAGTGAAAGGGAGAGAGAGACGGAGGGTGGGAGAAGGAGAGAGGAGGATATAGAGATTAATATATCCCACACCACACTCTCTCTCCTAGAGAGAGTGAGAGAGGAAGGGTGGGAGAGGGAAAGGGAGGGAAGAGAGAGAGGGGGAGGGAAGAGGGTGGGAGAAGGAGAGAGAAGGTGATGTGGGCTGGGCTGGGCTGGGTGGAGATGGTGGTGGCAATAGCTAGAGAGAGATTGTTCAAGTGGAGAGTGAGGGCAACCAAGAAAATCTCCCTCCACCAAGCTCCCTCAATGACCATCCCCCAAAATTTCAACATGCATGGACATATGCACGTACAACTAACCTTGTCAATGCCACCCCTTTATGTACATCTCTGGATGAGGGGAGAACCATGGCGTGTTCCCATGGTATGACCCATTGCTTCCTAGAGAACCATCGATCTTATAGGTACCTCCAAAGAGCTTTAAGGAATACAACCTCTGCTTTGACTCCAAAACCCAACCTCACCTTGGCCAACGTGTTAACCCCATGAAGAAGCCCAATCTCTATGAATCAAGCTGCTGCTGTGAAGATTATATGCATAATATCCTATCACACTAAGAGGGTCCAAACCATCATTGACACATAAAAATCATTCATCACTAGTTGGTACTTTTTTGCCAATAAAGGTGTGGATGCGGTTTAATTTAAAGAGCCGCATGAAGAACTTCTACTTTGCATCTACCTTCTATGTTGTTTTACCAAGCTACCTACTACCACCACTACTACCCAAAGCCAATATTCCACAATCTCACACGTAAACTTCATGGCATATCCTAGACCATCCATACCTCTCCACCTTGGCAGTAACTTCACCCACCAACTTGGGTGATGCTTTTTGTAGGTTGTCATGGTTTCACTCGCTTGACCTACCATTTTCTTTGCCATCATATATACCCATTTAGACGATGACTCACCTTTTGCAAGATGGTGTTAGAACATATAAAGCAGCCTTACCCTGAGCTTAATGTCAAATAGGAAAATTCTAAGGACTTTATATACATACTTGCCTAAGACTAGTAATAGTGGCTAGACCATTTTTAAGTTTGGTAGGCCTAGTATGAAAACAAGTCACTACTATATAAGTCAATTTTGACACTAAGTAATAATACGCATTCCCTTGCAATAGAATACTTGCGAGCTCTTCTCTTCTCTATGCTTACTTGCATGTATGCATGCAAGTCACTACTATATAAGTCAATTTTGACACTAAGTAATAATACGCATTCCCTTGCAATAGAATACTTGCGAGCTCTTCTCTTCTCTATGCTTACTTGCATGTATGCATGCTATTGAATCTTTCTTGATGGATGCATTACATTAGCTTCTTCTTCTTCCCTTGCCTTTTGTGAGAGAGAACCAACACAAAGATGAATCTCTAATTGTCTACATCTGGGAAAAGAGAGCTCTTAGCTACGAGCATTCTAGTGTGACAACAGAGTAAGGACGTAACGAGCACACCCATAGGGAAGTTGCACTATGGCTCAAAGGCAAGAGACCCAACAACACATGATTTGGCAAGCTCTTGGCTTGAAGGTAAGGTAAGGTAAGATCTTGACTTGAACGTAAGGTTACCAAGGTTAGTAATGGGCTGTAGGTTAGTATGTATGCAAGTAGATAAGTGTATATTTAGGTAATGTGTTCACTTATGCATGCATGTTAGTAGATAAGTGTATAATTAGGTAATGTGTATTTATGTTAGGTAAGGTTTATACTTAGAATATATTGTTAACCACTTTGGTTAACCAATAACATGGAGCACTCCACCAACTTGGATCTATAATTACCAATAATCCATTCATAATATTGGGTCTAATTCCACCAAAAATATTTTTGTCAAACTATCATTGTATTGTAAAGCTGTATTTGATATGTTGTATTTATTTTTACAATGTCTATAAAGCAAGGGCATCCAATTTTTATCATGAGGAAGCCAATAATTAAGGTCAAATCCATGTAAATATGACAAAACTAGGAGATAGGCACCCTCAGGTCACTTACTCATGGGTGGCCTAATAGAAACGACTTATGAAGTACTTGTAGATTCTCTAATAGTATTAAGTGTTCTCTCTAGTCTATCTCCCTCTTGCAACCCTTTGTGAGTGTGTGTGGCTACGTTATTACTAAGAGTTGGAAATGCATGGCCTCCTCTAGACTTGGGTATCTCTTGCTTCTCTTCTCTACTCTTTTCTTGCAAGTCTAGACATTTCTAGTGAGCCATTTTGGAGCTTTTGGTGACCATATAAGCCAATTTCTTCTCATAGCATGCACTATCTACTACAACACTTTGAGCCACATGATAACAATGACAAGGATCTTTCAACACATGGAGGTGAAGCACCACCATGAGCTTGGCGATTTGGCAACAAGTCCCAATAATACCATATAACAAGCTAAGGTAAGGTAAGGTGAGTTTCCAACACATGGAGGTGAAGCACCACCATGAGCTTGGCGATTTGGCAACAAGTCCCAATAACACCATATAACAAGCTAAGGTAAGGTGAGTTTCCAACTCATTAACAAGTGGCAATGCTACCTAGGATTATCCCTAGCACACTTGATAAGTCATGATCTTTAATGCTTGTGTGTAGAGTGCCTCATAGTCCAACCTTGTTATTGGCACGTCATAAAAGAGGCATTGATTTGAAGTAGTAATGGATGCATTTTTCCTGTGTTTTTTGCATTGCATGCTCTCTTTTTTCTTATTAAAAAAATCATATTCTCTCTTAATTTGGTGTTTATATTCATTAGAAGGTGTCAAATCATGTTTTTTACACTCATTTGAGTTGTATATTGGGCAAGAAAGAATCAACATCCATTATTTGTAGGAGAATTGAGCATTAGATGGGATGCATTGTATCTAATTAGAGACCAATGTATTAAGTAGGCTTAATTTTTACACTACATGTGCATCATCATTTAGGTGTATTTTAAGTCAAAAAAGTAAGCAATTTAGCTAGTCGCATGGAATTTAGGTTTCTTTTTGTGGATCTATCTCTCTAATTTAGTTGATGATAGGAAAAATAAATCATTTAGAGTATACCACATTGAGTGTCCTAAACTACATGCTTGGCCCACTGTGCATTTGTTGTGTCCTAGAAACAAAATCCCACAATCTCTCTTTGTGTGATTAGCATCTCTTTGTATGATCAATCTCTCTTTGTCTAATGAGAGAAGAGGATATTTAATCAACATCTTGAATGGGTGAGTTGTGGATTGGCCCTGTCGACTTGCTCTACCTTATGAATCTAAGAGGAGTTGCAAATGGAGAAGAGACACTACAAGAGAATAGGGGTTCTATCTAAACTTAACCACATAATGTAGAGAGAAAAGGGAGTATGAGAAGTGGTTATCATCTTATGTACGAATGTGGTTATACACGCAATGCACATGCAGTTGTATACGTGGTTATACATGCAACCCAATCACCCAAACTAGCCACATATATAGCCCCATTTGTAGCCACAAAGCCCTGGGATAATCCCCCAAACCCGAGAGCATATCGATGAAACCTCGGGACAATCTCCCAAACTCAAAATCAAAGAGCAATGTATTGCAAACAATACATGATAATTATTATTATGCAAGTTCTACAATTTTTCAATGTTGTAAGCAATACGTCATGATAGTTATTATTATGCAAATTCTACTTAATTTTCTTAAGCCAAACATTATGAAAATTTATATAGAAATGAAATAAATGTATTGGTGATTAGTTTAGGGTCCCCCTCCATTGACTATGTCTTGAATCAAATCCATACATGCCAATTAAGTTCCATTGCTCCAACGTCAACAAAAAGGTCTATTTCACTAGTGGAATCATTATCCTCCACATCCCTAGCATCTTCTAATACATTTACTTCCTCATCTTATACATGGGAACCATCTACTTGATTGGTAATTGGTGGTAGCTCATGTTCTCCTAATTCATCCGTAGCTAGATCTACTTCCAAGAGCTCGCCCATGAGCTCCTCAACCATATCATTTTGAAATATCGTTCTCGACCAAGGAGAAATTTGTATGACATACTACCACTTGGCATCATTTAGGTCTAGTTAAACACAGCCTACTTAGAAGAATATGAAGAGATTTAATTATATATACATAAATAATGTATATTAGAAACTTCACTTGAAATCATTTGATCACATTACATGACATTCACAATATTGAGGTAGCACAAATGTATCTTTTTTATCTTACCAAATCTTGGTAGAGTTGATTGCCATAAACCCACTTGAATACCTTCTTATAGTTGCATGAGAACCTCTACATACCACCTTAAGCCACTTGACATTCTATTTATAGATGTTTTGAAGTTGTTAATTGAACCTCTAAGATTTTCCATAGTAATCAAACTTATCAATGATAATATTGGTATCTACACACTTGCTCGATTCTCTTGCTAAAAATTTGCCATGATCTTGTAACCTTGGGTTGTTTGCTTTGAATCCACATGCTCTATGCAAAATTTTCTTCCCTCATACCACATGGCATTGAAGACCTTATACTAGTTACCGTAAAAAACATACATTACATATATATATATATATACATATATATATATGTATATATGTATATATATACGTATATATATATATATATACATATATATATGTATATATGTATATATATACGTATATATATATATATGTATATATATATGTATATATATATATATATATATATATATATATATATATATATATATATATATATATATATGTATGTATGTATGTATGTATATACATATATATATACATATATAAGTTAGACATCAATGCAAGAGTATATAATTTGTAGGAAGGAAAGAGATGCATGGTTACATCCTCTTGCATATTCCCATTCCTCATCTATTATTATTTCTCCTTTCTTTCTATTTGGTCCATTGCCTCATGTAGCCATTCAATATCACAATTTTTTGAAAGTAGCTCTAGGTTTTTTGGATATGGCAAGCATCTGCCAATGTCTCTTAAAATTCCTTCTCTCCTTAGTTCTACCATTTTTGCCTCTTCATACCATTCCACCTACTTTTTCACATGACTCCACTATCGAGAATACACAATATATTTGCCTTATGTTGCATTGCCCTATGTTCCATATGACTCCACTGTTGAGAATACACAATATATTTGCCTTATGTTGCATTGCCATATCCATCCTCCTGGGTTTTCCTTTTCTTATTGGTACATGTGACACCATTCTCTCATCATCCTCATCGCTTAAAAATCGAGGCATGTGGGATCCACTCGTGAAAGATACTATGAGATGTAGACTAGAGATTCTTGCACCAACCAACCCTCTACCATTCGCTCATCATACTCATCGCTTAACAATCAAGGCATGGTGGGATCCACTCGTGAAAGATACTCTGAGATGTAGGCTAGATATCTTGCACTAACCAACCCTCTACCATGCTTCCTTCTGGCAAACTCTTTTGGGTTCATCATGATACGCTAAGGAAGAACATCAATTGAGCATGAACAACACCACATATTGCCACCTCATCTACTAAATGGACCACCACCTGTAATTGACTAGGGAAAAGGATAGCTTATGAGGACAGAAAGAAAGAGTGGAGAGCATGCCAACGAGCAACACGTACTGTTGATGTTCCATTTATGCATACATAAGCATGCATAGCCCTATGCATGCATACGTAGAGCATACATAGTTCTATGTATGTATACATAGAGCATGCATACATAGAGAACACCCATAGAACATACATACAGAATACATAGAGAAACATAGAGCATGCATACATAGAGAATACATAGAGCACACACATAGAACATGCATAGAGCATACATAGAGAAACATTGAGCATTCATACATAGAGCACACACATAGAACATGCATAGAGCATACATAGCTCTATTTATACATAGACCTATGTATGCATGCATAGAGCATGCATAGATCCATTTAAACATACACAGAGCATGCATATCTCTATGTATACATAGATCTATGTATACATAGAGCTATGCATATCTCTACGCATGCATACATCCATTTATGCATACATAGAGCATAGAGCTTGCATATCTCTATGCATGCATACATAGAGCATGCATAGCTCGTGAATACATACATAGACCATAGACCATAGACCATGCATGGCTCTATATATATATAGATCTATGTATGCATAAATGGGCATAACTTGATGTATGCGTAAATAGAGCATATGTAGTGCATAAATAGAGCATATGCAGTACATACTTAGCATGCAAAGAGCATAAATAGAGCATAGAGTATACATAGTTCTATGTATACATGCATAGAGCTATGCATGCTCTATGTATGTATAAATAGAGAATACATAGTGCATACATGGCATGCATAGAGCTATGTAGATCATACATAGAGATATGTATGCTCTATTTATGGGTTGAGCTATTTATTGGATAGATGGGTAGATGTCAAAAAAGTGTCAATAAGAGTCTTGCTCTCTCTATAGATGGGTAGATGGCAGAAAAGTGTCAATAAGTTCTTACAATCCATATGTATGTGCTCTATTTATTGGGATATATGGGTAGATGGCAGAGTCAATAAGTTGTTACTCTCTTTATATAGCCATTATATTTATGCATGGATAGATGGCAAAACAACCTATAAGCGAGATGTAACATGCGAAGGAGGAGTAGATATCTCTTGAGTTTTTATAAGTATATTACCTCAAATTTTATTTTATCTTTTAAGAAAAAAATCTTATATTATAACAATTAAAATTCATGTTCATTTGAATGCATGTATGTAGATTAAAACAATGGACCTAGGTGTTAAAGCAATGGATCACAGGATAAATAAGAGTTTACATTACATCAAGGTTTGGAAGCTCTCTTTGAAAGGGTGCAAGAAGAAGGATGGATGAGGCCATACTTGGCAAGTAAGTCCTAAACTTGTAACCTCTTTGTTTTCCTAAACAATGTTTCAATTATGTTACTTTGTTGCATTTTAGGATCATGTTACTACAAACCACGATAGGCATGTGCAATTGGAACGTAATGGAAATGTCCAGCCTCAAAATAAATAGACGTGTGCGGGTTGAGGATGAATCTGCAAGGGGCAATAACAATCAAAATGTGCGAGAGGAGAGATAATTAGAAGATAGTGATCAGTAGCATTGATATTATTCTCTCCCACTATGTAACTCATCATTTTGTAAATTTGGATATATATTATCTTCTTGTCACAATGTTATATACTTTTAGTTTTTTTTTATTGATTGGTATGGCATTTACATTTTTGTTTATATCAATGCTTATAAATACACTTTGGATATTAAATGTAATGCCTTTCTATGCTCTTAAATGTTATGAGATTTTATCTTCTTAATGTGCTCTTAATTATGTGTAATAAATTTAATTTAAAAATTTGACAAAGTTCCTACATTTTTTGCTCATGCGACGAGATCAAACTTTCTTTTAAACATTTGTAACAAGTGTCTTGCATGATAGTCTTAGAGGTTGATGCTTCAGCATTGTTACTTTTACCTCTTTGGAAGAACTTTCTATAGGCCTCTTAGGGTTTTAGAAAATATTTAAATGAAACCCAAATATCAACAATCTCTTCAATGGCAAGATAATAAGAAAAGAAAACCTAACAAATCTATAAGAAAAGAAAACCTAACAAATCTTTAATTGAATCCCAAACATCAACATCCCTCAATGGTAGAATGATAAAAAAAATAAAACCCTAATTTCATTTATTTTTAACTCACCCATGAGAGACAAGGTGAATTAGAGTTTGGACTTTAAATAATCTTTAATTAAAACCCAAATATCAACATCTCTTCAAAAAAACAAAATCAAGCCCCTAATTTGATTTATTACATCAAAGGATTTCAAGGATTTTGAAGCAAAATGTGTATTCTTGAGAAGAAAAATGTGTACCCTTGAGAAACAAAATGTGTACCCTTGAGAAGGTTCTTCACTCTAGCATAAACCTTAAAATCATTTTCAAAAATGAAAGTCAAGCACCACTTTTTTACCTTTTCAAAAATCAATGCAATGATCCATTTCTTCTTTAAACAAACATTTATGCACCACTTTAATTCAACAAAATAGATGAGATAGATCCCACCGGCAAGCTTCGCACAAAAGCTATACAAAATGTGCCTAGAAATCACCAGATAACATTATATTAGCAATTGATAATTAAAATTACACTAATTAATATTCAATCATTGTATTATATGGGAAGATTTTAGCATGGTGTTTATTGTCCTGAGATAAGACATTTTAAACCTAAGGGTGTCAAATAAGAACTTTACATGATGGTATGCCAACAAATTGATTACCAAAGCATTAAAGTATCCACAAATCAACATAGTTTTTAGCTCTTGTTGTCAAAATACAATTATATTAGAGTTAATAAACTTATTGTATCGCGATTAACTTTATTTGAAATGTACTTCACAGCTTGCTAAAATAAAATAAACTTCTACACCAAAACTCTCAATTAATTCTAAAGAGTAGTCTCGAAGGAATTAGATTTAAATATTCAGATATTAATGATAATACCTTCAATGCATTTGTCCTTACATGAACCTATTTCTAATAATAGTACTTGTAAATGGCTAGAAAGGGGCAATGATACTCTCTTTGGGCCTTTGTGGATAAAAAGGGGTCATGGGATGGTGTCCAAGTGTGGGCTCATGGGGGATTAGGGTTAGGACAAGGAGGAGGTAGCCCTAGCCCTCGATTTTTGTATACAAAGGCACTATGGAATGGAATGAACATCACTTCTTCGGCCCTCATTTTGGCTCTTGGGCATCATGGTATTGTCTTTAGCATTTTGGCTCTTTCTTAGTCTTGTTTTGCATCATTTTTATCACGCTTTAGAGAGAATGGGTGTATTAGTCTTTCATTAGCTTCATTTATCTTGTTTAGAGAAGGATTAGGAGAGTATCATGTAGCCTTTTTACAACTAGTGCAGTGAGATGTGGGGGGAAGTGAGATGTGGGGGGAAGCTCCACCTTCCCCCCCCATGGCCTTGCTCTCATTTGTTGCCTCTTCTTCTTCCCTCTTCTTCCTCTTGTTGCCTCTTCTTCCTCCCTCTACCCTAGAAGGCTTTTCTACTCTCTCATACTTTGCAAATGTGTTGGTAAAGCCTCTACTCCAATGCACATATTTGCAATCAATTGCCCATGGTTGTGTGAAACATCACCATTGTACCTCTAGCCCACTACCAATTCTTGCTTGCAGCAAGATCCTTCACTCCTCCAACTCCTTTAGGTAATCAACCACAACATAGTGCAGTGGGCCGTTGCTTTTGCACCATTGCGTGCCTCTCCTCGGTGTGGTGGTGGCCATTTCATCAAGCATAGTAGCAAAGGTTCAGTTTCTGGCCATCTTTGAGCACAAAAGGGGCCTTGGGATGGTGTCCAACTATGGCCTCATGGGGGATTAGGGTAAGGGCAAGGAGGAGGTAGCCCTAGCCCTAGGTTTTTGTATAAAAAGGCATTATGGAATGGAATGAAATAGGAGACATGCTAGAGTGGATCGTTATCCCATAATGGTCGTCCACACATGGGGTTGGTCGATGTTACTCTTAGACACCATGCCTAAAGGTTATGAAGTTTAACAAGGTCTAAGATGAGCTTAGATGTGAGCATGGGAGATGGGAACAACATTGCATATCAATATCTAGTACTTCTTTATGGGCTTAGTCAACATTTTGGACACTGCATATCAATATCTAGTACTTCTTTATGGGTGGTTCAACATTATGGATGGTGGCACCAACTATGATCATGGCGTGACCAATACAATCTAGGCATGACCACCTTGTATCTCCAAGCCTATATAAATACATTGTTGCTATGCACAGCTCATCAATTGTTAGTTACACCGTAGATTCTATAAGCAATTCCAAATCATCTATCAAGGTTTCCTTCACATGAGCACATGGGTGTGGGGGCTTATATTTAGTATTGTTCTCTATCTCTGTAATTGTGTAGTTTAAGTTTAAGTTTAAAGTTTTAAGCCACGAAAAACCTTATGTCTTGTGAGTGTTGTCTCTTACACTGGATCCTCTTATGTGGTATTAGAGCACCAACTTGACACTTAAGAGTTTTTGTTTATCTAATAGTGCATTAGGAAAAATGGAGTTTTCCTCTATGCCCCACCTATCACCATTCGATACTAATGGAAATCTCAATGACACCACTTCTCCTCTTTGAAAGATCAAGCTCAAGGCTATCCTTTCCTCTTACGAGATTTGGGACATTATTACCACGGTTAATGTTCACCCACCACCCCACAATGGAATCATAAGAAAAGTCCAATTTTTCTCACTTTTCAAACAAAGGGATGTAGATGCTCTCTATGCCATTATCACCAATGTGAAGGATAGTGTGCATGATCCAGAGAGCATGTCTCCATAGTAGCAAAGGCATGGGCTATGCTACAAAGTTAGCATATGAGACCACAAGTTCATCAACACAGACTCAGGATCTCAAGAATCTATGTTAACAAGAGAAGATTCATATATGTGCATATCTATATTTGTTTGTTAGGTCAACTTGTCTTATATTCATTCTCTCTCTCTCTCACGTGCGCGCGCACGCACGTGCATACACAATGCACACAAAATGTGAGGGTTCCCCTCTCTCATTAACTACAAACAGCTTTGTTTCAATCCACAAAGTAAGAGACCCTTTGCATCCTAATAACAAATGCATTGTCATGATTAGTCATACTTTGGCCAAGATCGATGGTGCGATTTGGAGACCTTGAGATTGGCTATTTGGCAGAGAGGTAGAGATAGTGGAACATAAGTCAAGTAAGATTTAGGCAAAACTCTTTAACACTTGATCATACCTTTACTCTCAAAGCTCTCATTGAGGAGGCGCGAGTATGTAAGGAGCACTCAATGATAGCTTTGGGAGTATACAAGGATCAAGTCTACTACCATTTTTGGACTAATGGCTTCCAAGATGCATACAAGAGCTTTTTTCTTCTTTGAGATGATATGGGGAGTGATGGTAATACATTAGTATTGATTACACATATATGTACACTATGAGGTCTATTAGGTGAGATCATATGCACAATTGGGGTCAAATAAGGCTATGCACTCTCCCCGACTCTATCGGGATGTACATTATTGAGATTTCAAAGTTCATTTGACAAGTTAGAATGCTATCCCGATCAATAGTGTGTATTCTTCTATATGCAAATAGTAAAAGGGACATCTTGATGCATTTCAATCCTTTTTCTAGCTACTTTTCTTTTATTGAGATGATTCAGTTGAGCTAATCACTTCATACATCTACCTAGGTATTACTTTAAATAGTCCTATTTTCACTATGAGACTGGAACACGATCATGCTGGCCAACCTTAGAGAAGTTCCACTAGTCTTAAATGACCTCTTTCAAACTATTACTAGTATACACCATCTATATATAGTAGACAAAGATTGCCTCGTAAGGTTGAGGCATCGATGTCATGCATGATCATATGGGCCAAGTTTAGAGCAGCTCCACTGGTCTTAGATGCCTCTAACAATCAATTACTAGTATACACCGTCTATATGTACACTAGACATAGATCATCTCCTAAGGTTGGCATCAAGTCTTCCAGATAGCTTACACAAAAACGACAAAGAAAATCTTGGTACTCCAGAATCACTAGATGGTTTGCCTCACACGGTCTTCAGATGGATCATCTCCCCCCTTTTAATTACAATAGAAGTCTCCTCCTTTGGATCTTTCAACAGGAGATCGATTGTAGCATCTATCTACATTTGATCTAGCTTCATATAGGTTTTAACTTGGGTGAACCCATCATAGCTTCCTACAAAGTTTCACTTCTACAACAAGCATTTGCTAAGAGTCGCAAGTTTCTTTCAAAAACCCTAACTACTATATAGACACACACCTCCTGATATGAGGATTACCATTGTTCACATTAGAGTACCTAATTGGCTTCAAATTGAGGTAGGGAGAGCAAAGGACATTCCGTAAGAGGAGCGAGTATGCACTATTTTATAAAGCAAAGGACATTCCACGAGAGGAGCGAGTATGCACTATTTTAGAGAGCAAAGGATATTCCACAAGAGAGCTAGCATGCACTACTTTAGAAAGAGACAAAGGAGCACTACTTATTTATGTCCAAACTATTATGATATACAAAGGAGATTTCAAGGCCTCTTCAAAGGGGTTTGGTCCTCTTTTAAGAGTGATGCACTATAAAGATTTCAAATATTTGGGTATGAACCTAACAAATCTACGTCATCATAGATAGACTACCCAATCACATCAACACCACAAAGAGCAAATACATGGAGGGTGATGCACTAGCACTCAACGACTGTGTTTTTGCTCATTAATATTGCAATTCAACAAGCACACGGAATCACTAGAATTTCTTTAGAGAACCAAACTCTAAAGCTCAAAACCCTCTTCTTATCATTTCTGGAATAGGGACATACTCCAACAACATAGAGATGCCCCAACACAAGAGGTGAACAAAAAGGTTAAGTACTCTCTTTATGATGTGGACAACAAAGGACTCCCTCTTCTTTTTTTTGGGATCTTTTGTGCTCATGTGTGTGCCTCTATGCCGTCACCAACATCCAATGAAGATACAACCTAGCCGTAAGGTGTTGCCTTGCAAGAGGTGTGCAAGACTCCATTTTCTAATTGGATACATTCCAATAAATTGAATTTATGGTTTAGATTGCTTTTTCTCATTCAATATTATAACTTTTAGTCTATTTACAAAACCCTCGTACTATTTGTTAGATCTCACAGATGCTTTGGGTGTTTTGCAAGCACTAATAAAAATCTCTCTCCCTCTCTCTGTCTCAAAGCACACAACACCTAACTATGTTGTGCTCACTGCAATTAGCAACTAGAAAAATATTGCTCTTCAATGTTGGCATATATGATAATAAAATAAGGATGTACTAGTACCAACAGTGTTGAGCATGATGAAATCTAAGAAGGCTTGTGTGAAAAATAATGTATTAAATGGACGAACAAGTCACTTGTAATCCTACCATGCATAAAAGGCATTAAAAACGAAGGTCATTAGGGTACTAGGAGCAAGTAATCTTACAAATGTGATCCAAAAACCATAGAGACAGACACACATGAAAGCTAACCGAGTGGAGATGACTCTTGCTCGGGAGGAGGAGGATGCTCATCAATTTGGGGGTTTGATCCCATGGTGGGATCCAGGACATGGGCTGGCTCACCGCCATCGCCCACCTCAGGCCTCAACTTGCTCTTGCTCTTGCTCGCATTGCTCCTCGAGGCGCCAACACTAGCCATGTTGGAGAAATCGCCACTCTGCGAAAAATCGGTGGTGTTCAGCCTCGATGATGATCGACTGGGCGGCCGAGGCGGCGCCATGCGCCCATCTTCGCCCACCTTCGCCTTTCTTCTTGCTCCTCGAGCAGGCATGCTGCTCCCCATCGGCCCTGATTGCGATACCAATGTAGTGGGCACCAGATGGCGAGACTGACGCAGCATAGAGCTGCTCTGACCTGGCCGTGATGGTTCCATGGGGAAGCCCACCACACCGTCTTCATGAGCAGGTGGAAACTTCTCGCTTTTGCTCTTCGCCTGTGACTGAGCTATCGCACGCCGCCTCTGTTGAAATAAACATGTTTTTGTTTACGAACAAAACAGTTTACTACTTCTTGTTTAAGCATGAAATCAAATCAGTGTGTTCACAAGGAGGGGGGGGGGGGGGGGGGGGGGGGGGGGGGGGGGGGATAAAAATAAAAATAAAAAAATAAAAAAAATTTACAGCAGATGAAAATCAGAATCTTGGAAATTCTGTGGCAGATCCATTGTTGTCAAGGCTGGAAGGAATGTCTCCCGGCCTATGCCTTAAGGGAGTATCTCCAGCCTTGTCTCCCAGGCCTATCCCTTGAGGGAGTAACGAAACCGCTTTCGACGAAGTTAATCACAAAAGCATTTCTCTGTTCAAGTCCAGGGACGGCTTGGATATCCTTGACCCGGGCTCAAAAAACAAAAAAGCTCGAAGGACTGTAGAATTATTTATCTATACCTGTATATTTGCTTGCATTTCTGCATTTGCTTCCGGGGCAGGAATGGCTCTGTTGGTGCGTTCACGAGGACCTGCTCTCTTGGAAGTATCACCGCGATTTCTTCCAGCTCCAGCTCCAGCTCCAGCTCTTTGTCTACCAAAAAAAACAGTTACAAGAAATGTGACATCCCATGCAAGTAATCTTGCATACAACTGTGGAACTGCATTTCATTTCAAAATCATTTACCTTCTCGCTTCCTCATCACGCATTTTCGCATCCATCTCTTTGCTCGGTGGATATTGGGGAAGGCTTGAAGGCTCACAGGCATGCGGCTCACTAGTGAAGAACTACCATACATGTCATATTGAAATAACATATAAGAGAAACCTCTACTTGCCTATCAAAATTGCATTACTAAGAACCAAAAAGGCAAACCACTCTCTTTACCTAAACAACTTAAACCCCTCTCTCTTACAAACACAATAGCAAACTGATGTGCTTACTTCGCTTGATAAAGCCGAAGATGCAGTTCCACGATCAGGTGGTTCAATAGCCAATAGTTTGTTGAGAAGAGACAAAGCAGGACCCGGAAAGTTTTTGAAAGTATCCTCAATACAACGTTTGTACGGTTGCTGGAACTTGAACATAGTTGCATGGGGAAGCTTAAGTTTCTTCCAATAGTCCTCTGAAGGTGATCCACATAGTTTAAAAATCTTATGCAGCTGTTCAACCTGAAAAATGTGAGCAACTGGTCAATAACTTTGAACCTGTGTATTTGTCTAAAACATGCAATCCAAATATGTCTTATCCCAACATCTTTGTGTGTGCACATTTATGTGCATGCTTGTTAAATATGCATTGCATCATGCACATAGATAAGGCCTACGATGTGAAAACTCAAAAAAACTACTTGTGACCATTCAAAGCCACCTTGACATTCTTGTTCTCCTATCCTACTGTGAATGAGTCTCCATGAATCACTCACTGAAGCACCAACAGGAAGTGCAGAGGTGCCATGCCGCATGGTCACAAAAAGAGTCAGCTCACAACAGCCTCCAGTTGATCTAAGGAACAGGCAAGTGTTGCACTCGTGTAGGTTCGTGAGGACGAGGCACGCACGATATGCCAGTCACCAAATTATAGCCTATATACCAACTAAGCATGGGGCCATAGGCACACAAGTATTGCTTATCACCTTTCCCCACAGTACAACCCAGATCCGATGGGTTTTTTCCTCTTTACAATGACCTACAAAAAGTTTTCCAATGGCATGCTAGAGAAAGTCCTTAAGCACACATCAATACAGACACTTATATCATCCCAAAATCGACATCTGCAGAGCACCCACCACCCCCAACAGGAAGAACAAGGCCCCTTTCCCATCTTCCACACAACAAGGTTGACTATGGCCAGCACAAAAAAGATAAAGGCCAAAAGGGCACGGAAAGGAGATGAAAGAGCACTTTCTGCAGGACCTAACTAGGATAAGTGAATGCCATGTATCCATAACAGGAAAACCAAATTGCTTGATGATACCTTCCAACATGGGTCTTATGACATCTCAATATCCAGTAGAATCAAAGACCCTACATACCATGTATAAGTGATGGCCTCGAAAAAGATGTCAAAGTTGTCCAGAATGCAATGATACTCATGCAGTCTGCCTCTGGATTGGTATGCAAGCTTGAAGCCTAGGACTAGAGGTCTGGGTTAAAACAGTGTTTAGCAGATGTGATTGAAGCCGAATGTCAAGTTTCAGTCATAGTTTTTACCCTCCCTTCTTGAGATTCACATGAAGTACACTTTTCAACACAACCAAGCATGATCCCAACAAGCGCAATTGTGTAAAAGGGGGAAGAGAGAGGAGGCAGGCAAGGGGGGCCAAAGAGAAGTACCTCAGTTCTACCTGGCAGAATTGGCTTTCCTGCCAACAATTCTGCTAGAATGCACCCTGTACTCCAGAGATCCACAGAAACCCCATACTCCGTTGCCCCAAGTAAAAGCTCAGGTGGACGATACCAAAGTGTCACAACACGACTCGTCAGTGGCTGTTTCTGATCAGGGTGGAAAAATGTAGCAAGTCCAAAATCTGCAATCTTTAAGATGCCAGAATTGTCAAGTAAAAGATTGGAGCCTTTTATATCTCGATGCAGCACATGTCTGCTATGGCAATGCTCAAGCCCTGAAAGAAGCTGGTGTAAATAGCACTTCACCTACCAAATCACAAAAACGCTAACCTTACTCCTTTGTTCAGACAAGTTTGCAAAGAAAACCATGATCTCAAAATAAGAACAAGTAGGACCTCTAGCAGACAGGGAGGAGCATAACCTGTGGCTCAGTAAAAGTGATGCCGGGACAAGCTGCAAGGCCGGCAAGGTCATGCTCCATGTACTCAAATACGAGATACAGACTGCATGACATTCGGGATGTTACCAGGCCCTCCAGCTTTACAACATTGGGATGGTCCAGCCTACGCAATACAAGTATCTCTCGGGCCATAAACCGGACACTTTCTGGCTCCAGATTGTCAAATCGCACCTTCTTCAAGGCAACAATCTTTCCTGAAACCAGATCACGCGCCTTATAGACATTGCTGTATGTCCCCTGCCCGATCTGCCAAAATACCCCTCAAATTTCAATATAATCAGTGAAAGGAAAAAAGTAATTTGCATTCAGAGAAAGCTACGATAGAAAAAGAAGGTAGTGCAACCTTTGGGCATATACACGCAGAGACTTCACCCTCTGATGCTTAGTCCGCCCTACAGCTATGCATAACCTACCTTGTGGGGTCCAAACCTGGACATGAGCCATCCAATCAGGTCATACAGATCCTGAAGGTGCCTCGGCTCATTGAGGGCCAAAATTTCTAACCATTAGGCTAGGCCTTTTGTTGGATTGAGCCCCAGGGAGAAGATACAGACTAGAACAAATTCCAGGCTCATCAGGAGCAGGCCTTCCATGCCATATCAGTAACCATCGTCTGCCCCGTTGCTGCCTTGTAAGCAGTCCGTAGTGCCCATAGGGCAGAATGAATCTTCTGGTTCCAATCTCTCCTGGACACAGATAACATTTCGCACAAATTTTGCTGCCCAAGCAGGCATGTACCATCCTGGGGCATCATATCCTGGTCATAGAAGCAGGGACAGGATTAAAAAGAGCAAGAACCCATAGGTACACAAGCCTGATAAGCTGCAGCCAGCCATGGATGGCAGAATTCACCAGGCCATTTGCAGGCAGGCACCAGAGGTCCAGACCTGATAGGCTGGTTTCCCTATTGCCCTACTGCTGGTGACATGGCCGCAAAGGGGCAGGGCTGGCGGATATTTGATGGCCAGGGGTGACTACATGGCTTGTGACACACAGTGACAATGTGCTGTGTTTATCCCTAAGACCTGATCAGGCATCATTCCAAACCCCGGCAATCCACACCTGCTGTCCTGAGCAGCAGGAGTATAGCAAACAAACACACCACGAGAATATCTTGTACACAAGTGAGCTCTTCACTCCCAAACTTGCATTCAGATGATCTAGCTTCACTGATCACTGCCAAATTCACATCCCCCAACACCTAGTATACTGGCTAGAAGGAAGATATGCCGTCGAAAAAAATCACTTACTCGCTTAGGTCAAAGGCCTTTACATATTACCTCGCAGCAACGTGGTCTGGCTTCACTCCTAAGGCCACCCACTGGTTGGGCAAAATTGCTTGTCCAAGCCCTAGGGACATGATGGGTCCACCCCATGGGTGAGCCCCTTTGTAAGTAACCAACCTAAACCTGCATTGCCTTACCCTTACTGTACTACCGAGGACAAAGATAGGCCAGACCAAGCTGTTAGGGAATACCTTTATATAAATTTTTTCAAGTAAAGCCAAACCCGTATGGGTGATTGGGCTTTGGTCCCAATGCCAGCTCAATTTGTACAGAAAGATGCACAGACCCAGACATCACCCATTTGGGTCCAAGCTTAGGCCCAAGCCTTAAATCTACCAAGCCCACCTTACATCATTCAACTCCCTGTAGAACTAGCAAAATGATACATACACCTTCTTGGGGAAAAAAAATGCTACAGACACCAAGACGGTAGAAAACATTATTGCTGAAGCCCATAGGGATGATTGAGCTTCACTCTCGGAACCTGCATTGCCCAGCTCCTAGATCAGGAAGATACATAGACCAAGCCACAGAAGCCCTTCCTGAGTTGCTTCACTCCCAAAATGCATCATGGAGCTCTACTCTGCTCTCTTGCCATACCCTGCCCGTAGTGTACTAGCTAGCAAAGACAGACCCCTCGAGAAGTAGACCAAAAAAAAGGTTCACAAGATCTCTTAAGGATATGAGTACTTACTTTGTCAAGCTTCTCAAAGGAGTCAGCTTTCCGTGGGATCCAGCCCTTGATGGACTCTCCTGCAACTGCAGATAGCCAGGCAGGCCATCCTGCTGCAACTTGCTCACCTTCTATGTGCTTGGGGAGGTTGCTGGGCACTTCAACACGGGCAACCCTTCTGTCCTTCCTTTTGGTTGCAGAGGGTTGGGGTACTTGAAGGACAACAGCACGGTCGTCCTGCTTGGTATGGGCCTTCTTCTTCTTACCATCGCCTCCTTGCTTGAGATCGAGCTTCTCTGATGCATCGGAATGCCTACCTGATGACTGGCGAGAAGGCTTCCCTTTCAAGGTGGGCGTAGACTCGTAAGCTGCTGCTGCTTGCTTGACACAAGCACAGCCCATCACTGAGCATGCTTTTCCCTCCCTGATGATAATGACGAATATGCTCTTCTTGAAGCTTCCCGGGTCTTCAACCTAAGCTGAGCGACCTAGACTTCCCATGTCTCTGTACGGACCCACATTGCAAAAAAGCCCTTACAGGCTCAACTGAACACTGCCCACCAGTCACGCTTCGAGATCCCGTAATGGGTCTTCCAAAAAACGTTCAAAGGGTGAATGAAAGAAGACCTTCTGGAAGGCCCCCCCTGAACTGAGAAGAACAGGCATTGAAGCTCTTAAGAGCTCTATATGTTGTTGTTGTGATGCAGCTGTCTAAACCTTTTATTGTAGGTGTGCGTGCTGATGTTAATGCCACAATTCTATTTTGTTGTAGGTAAAGACGTTGATGGCATACTCTATGTACTCTTTACTGTATAATTGGTTAAATATGAGTTACGGGCCTCGTAGGCCCACTTGACTTCATCAACCATATGCAAGATGCTCATATCAACCATGTGTGCTGCTACAATGACTTAAATCCATGGTTTTTTTTTCCCCACTAGAGGGTACTAAAAATACAATGTTAACATCTCCACAATGGGAGGTGAGTAGATTTGAATGTGGTACCTCTTGGTAGAGAGGCACCGGTGCTACCGAGCTACAACCCAGGAGGCGAGTTAAATGCACTGGGTTAAGTTAGCCCCTACACATTGCAAACCAAGTTAAATCAATGGGGTAAGTTAGCCCCTACACATTGAAAATCAATTTGAATCCTGGGGTAAGTTAGCCCCTACACATTGCGAAGCACCAATCAATTTTTCGCCCAAGCCACACCAACTTAAATTTTTACAAGGGATACATGTGAGTTCTCCCTGTAGCATTAACTAATTAGTCTCCATTCCAAGGTTTGTGTAGATAAAGTATAGTTCGTCTATTGAAATATTATCTCACTGAGATGGCAAGAATATCACATGTTGATGTCTTTTTGTGTTGGATTGCTAACCATTATTATGCTCTTTTTGAAGTCATAGTTTGGATCGTTTAGGTTCTCCATCTCACGATAAGGGTAGAGATGGCCTCCCTCTCAGGAAACAAGACATTGTTGTTGGACCTTGTTGCTCTATTGTGTGAAGGTGTCATTGTGGTTGTAGGAGGATTCTAGTATGCAAATCGAGAGGACTAGGGTGGGGAGCATAAGCTGAGGGGGCAAATATTCTAGCAAACAAAATACAAGGGCCAAGGCGAGGGAGTAGAAGGCAATGAGCAAGAGGTGATGCAACATATGAGGAAGGGAACCTTGGGCCTATCATAAGATCAAACCTCATATTGATTAAGCATGTGTTTAATTATTAAATGTGGTATATGATGTCCTTGAGTGAATAAGAGGTATATATTCTTGTGTACCCTTTTAGTATTAATACTACTCAAGGAAATCAAAGAAGACTTTTGTTGAGTGAATAAGGTGCATATCCTTGCATAGTCTTTTAGTATTAGTACCAAAAAGTTACATAAGAAAATGAAAAAAGACTTTTTGTTAGCACTAACCTTTTAAAGACATTTGGCCATAAACATTTTGCATATTTACTTAAATGACAAGGTTTGTTTCAAATACGAAGCTTTTAACTTGTTAGAATGAATGTGAGCATCCTTAAACTAGTACTTGTACTTACATGTATAGCACATCCTTGTGTGCAGAGTTTAAGAAAGATTACGCTATTAAGATGAGGTTCAAGTGAGACGTACAACACATCCTTGTGTGCAAAGTTTAAGCAAGGTTTCTTCTCATTATGGCCAATGCTATTAAGATGAGGCTCTAAGTGAGACATATAGAAGAATCCAGCTAGAGGCATTTAGTAAAATTTGATTCCAAATAAGTCTTATGGGAGCTTGTGAGTATAAAACTTAGTCATATATCACCATTGCAATAGTGGTGGGTCTCTCATGAACACTTTCCATTCCAATCTAGTGTAAGATGGAGTCACAATCGCATTTTACTTGTGAGCCATTATAAGATGTTCTTGAAGTAGTTACAAGTCAAATCATTGCCAGTGGGCTCATAATGGCAAGTCAAAGGAACCATTTATTTTTATATGAGTTATTTCCTGACTGAAACAAAAAGGTTTGGGTTTTTTTTACGTATGGTGACTCGTTGAAATTACCCCTTAAGATGTAGATACACAAAGTCTACACACATTGCCACTTTAGCTACGATTTTCAGAAGAATCATATTGTAGCTTCAAATACTCAACAAGTAGGAATATCAAAAGAACCTTATATTTTCATCACTTAAGCAAAATGCTAAAAGCTTGTTGATCATTGCCCCTTGAAAATTATCCAGCGTAAACCACTTAAACACAGACATATATATATTCACTATTCTCTTTAAAAAAATCATAAAGAGCCTCAAATTCCCTTTTTGAGGATGAGAGAAATTGCATTCTTGAAATGTTTTCAAAGAAATAATATTATGGGGATGTCATATCACCAACGAGATTAGAGTTAACTATTAGCAACTTAACATACTAGCATCACAAAACTCTGTGTGTGCGCGCGCGCACATGCACGTGCGTAGTACTCTCTCTCTCTCTCTCTCTCTCTCTCTCTCTCTCGTTTGTAACATGCGTGCATACGTGCACATGCACATGCACATGCACGTGCGTAGTACTCTCTCTCTCTCTCTCTCTCTCTCTCTCTCTCTCTCTCTCTCTCTCTCTCTCTCTCTCTCTCTCTCTCTCTCTCTCGTTTGTAACATCTAAAACATCAATGCAATGTCTATTTTCTATGCTGCTGCACTAGACTATCAGGATCTGCCAAGATGTGTGTGGTAGTGGATGACTCGCTTTCTACTTCCACGTGGTCTTGAAGGCTAGTCAATGGCTGCCAACTAAGGCTTACCTACCTTTGTTTTTTCTCATGTAACATGGTAGGATTTGGTGTAACATGTATGTTCTGTCACATGTAGTTCAGCATTATTGTCATGTTAGCATGTATGTTGCCAAAGCTTGTTACATAATCTTTTGCACTTGCATATTGTAGGCGGTGCCCATACTCTCTTCCTTTCCCTTGTATACACCCTACACCTCTCATATTACATGTATTACTAAAATTAGCTAGATAACCATAGGATATACCCATACTCTCTTTGTTTCCCTTACATACACCTTACACCTCTCATATCACATGTATTCCTAAAATTAGCTTATATTGGTTGATTTCTCTTAACACTGATTACTTCTCTAGTGGGCAATCTTAAGTATTCATGCTCATCCTTACTATTAGCTTGCAGTTGGTGATGCCTTAAAGGTGGGCCATAAAGGCAAGCCAAAACCTTCTACATGCTCCTTTTCTCCATCTCAACTATGTGTATCCTTGTGGGGTCATCGATGCTTATGCAATTTGCTCTATAACTCATAGAGCTGATTACATGCACACTTACTTCTTTACATTATGCCTCTTCCAATCCCTTCCCTATGTTGCAAGGCTACCCCAATTCTAATCTTGCAAGGCTGGCTATCATATATATGCCTCTTCCAATCCCTTCCCTATGTTGCAAGGCTACCCCAATGCTAATCTTGCAAGGCTAGCTATCATATATAGCTAGACGCGATTGTAGATCTTTGCATTGTGCATTGTTACCTAAGAGTTAAACCACATCATAAGCAAGCAAGGTCATAGCCACTTCCCAATGGCTTTGCAAGCCTCAAAACTCTTCAAAATGAAGAGTTGCCACACCACATAATGATGTCATGATACCACACCACAAACGGATATGTGCCCGGCATGCTTTCTAGAGTCCCTAGCACCCTTGGAGGCACACACATCTGCGTGAACTTGCGGAGGCCCTCCCGCATAATAAGGCAAGTCCCCACCCTACCAAACTAGCCCTCCAATCTTCCACAAAAGACAAGCTTGGGGGAGTTAAAGATAGGAGGGGTCTCTTTGGACTTATATACCCTTTCATCTTTCTTCACATTTCCTTTGCATGTGGGATTACTTGGCCTCCCTTTCCCATCTTGCAATCTCCACTACCCATGCAAGATTGGCCTCAAAACTTCCTCAATTGTTGAAGGAATCCCACAACATCATCATAATTGCAAACAAGCAAGTTTTTGAGCTCCATTTGTTACATAACAGTTATGCCAACTTGCAATTATGTTGTAGTTTAATGGGAGTGACAACATTGGTTCATTCATATTAAGCTACCATCTACTCTATGAAGTTTTCTTCAAATCTTATGAACTTGAATTGTAATGAGTTGTGCAAAACTAGGAAGTATTCATTGTTGACTTTATTAGAATTTTCTAAATGTTGTGGGATGTAATGACTATGCCACCTTGTATCTAAACTTGCTTTAATTATGTTATTTAATATTATCAACAATAGCTTAATCTCTTTGGGCTTCTAAAGTGTAGTCTATAGCTTTTTGATCTATGTTATTTGTGACTCGAGTTGTGCAAAACTAGGAAGTATTCATTGTTGACTTTATTAGAATTTTCCAAATGTTGTGGGATGTAATGACTATGCCACCTTGTATGCAAAATTGCTTTAATTATGTTATTTATGATTATCAACAATAGCTTAATCTCTTTTGGCTTCTAAAGTGTAGTCTATAGCTTGTTGTTCTATTTTATTTGTGGTTGTCACAACAATAGCTTAATCCCTTTTGGCTTCTAAAGTGTAGTCTATAGCCTGTCTTAATCTAACAGTGTGGATCAAGTAACACTTTGGCTTCTAAAGTGTAGTCTATGTTATATATGACTATCAACAATAGCTTAATCACTTTTGGCTTCTAAACTGTAGTCTATAGCTTGTCTTGATCTAACACTGTGGGACATTAACAAGTAACACACAAAGTTGTTTATCTCCTAGCCTCAATGGAATGGCTAGGAGAGGTCAAGACTTGCTAATAGGCTTTAGAACTATTTGTTGAAATGGGAGACCAATTTAGACTCCTATACCCTATTTACTATGACCTTATCAGTGTCCTTTGTTCTAGGCTTAGTTCTATATACATGATCCTAAGTACCAATTCTTGAAGCAAGTTCCACTTCTTGAAAAAGGTCCACTTTGTAGGTTAACATGGTTTCACTCACTTGACCTAGCATAAGGCATTTTGCCATCTTATTTGCATGTAGTGGAAACACATCTTTTGTAAGATGGCACTGGACTTAAGTTATGGTGGCTGGCCAAGTGTGAATACTAGCCATTTATATATAAGTCATGTTTGACATTAAGCTATACACATTCATTCTCTTGCAATGGAATACTTATGAGCTCTCCTGCTTCTCTACTCTTGCTTGCTTGTGTTCTATCCAATTCCATGATAGATGGTGCTTACTTTGAATAGGTTTGATTGTAGGCTTCTCCCTCTCATTAGCTTCTTCTCCATCCCCCTCTTCTGAGAGAGAACCACTGCAAAGGCCATTATTTTCTTATCTCCATCTAGGTAAAGAGAGCTCCTCCTTAACCCCCATAGCCATAGAGCATTCTAGTGTGACAACATAGTGAGGACGTGATGGGACGAGCTAGCATACCTACATTAGGAAGTTGCATTTGCGGCTTGAAGACAAGACCAAACAACACTTGTTTTAGAAAAAGCTAAGGTAAGCATCTAAAATCAACCAAATTTTTTTATTAAAAAAATCAATCACATACACAAACATCGTTAATTAGGAATAGAAACCTTAATCACCCTCCATCATGTCCAAAAAAATCTCCAAAAAATCTAAAAATAGACCAAATCATCTCTTGCCTTGGGAGGCATGAGCCCATTGTCCCATGAAAAAGAGGTGCGAGCCTAGTATATGCGAGCCATGAAATGTGAGGCTTGAGAGGTGTGAGCCTAGTAGATGTGAGCCGTGAGACGTGAGACATGTGAGTGTAGAGCCATGAGTCTATAGCAGATGTGAGTCATGAGTGTAGACTCATCCCATGAGTGTAGAGGCATAATTCTATAAAGATGAGTCGTGAGTCTATACAACCTTGAGTCTAGAGGTAAGTAAACCTAATATTGTACTAGCCAGTTAAAAATGCCTTGAAGACTTGTAAGGACACACCTACTCATGTCCTATAAAAATTTCCTATCATATAATCTATATCAGCAACAATAAATTCTAAGGAAAATTCTTGTCCTTTGTAATTATTAGAGCATTAAATATAATTATTTCCCAATAACTATGCTCAACAACCCTATCACATGCCAAGAGCCCCATGTACTACTTGGAATTCATGTCCAAGTACGCCTATTTCATAAAAATGAAAACCTGGAGCCTATTTCATACAATAGTCCGTGAGCCTAGCCAAACGTGAGTCGTGAGCCCACAAGACATGAACCCACAAAGCATTAGCCATTGGCCCACAGACTACAATTCACAATTGGTCTTAAGAGTAAGAGGCTTTATGACCATCTCTATAGGTGTAGACACTATATCTTTGATGAGTGTTGTTTGCGAGACCTAGTAGATAATCTTATAAGATAGGGTTATAGAAGTCGTCTACCCAAACCAAGAGATAGGGAATGCATCATCCAAAGCCTTAGTGCCTTAGGTTTCCCAACAAGCACTAACAAGAGTGCTAGTCAAGGACATGAGAATGGATGGGTTGGCAAAAAAATTCCTTAAACTGCCTAGGCCGCAGCAGCACAACAGGCTGCAGGGCCACCCTAAGGGCAACCTCAAGTCAAGCCCAAGCTAGTTCCTCGAGCTAGACACCCACACTTATTCCCATGGAGAGTATGGTTTGGTGTGAAATCTTCTACCATAACCATACAAGCATGAAGTGTTCACTAAGGCCAAGGCAATAATAGTATTCACTAATAGTATTATGCTCATTGTTGTGCTCATTGCTAGCACCATGGGAATAATAATATAGCCCACTGGTGGTACTAAGGAAACCCAGAAGGGTGGACTCCTCATTGGTGGTGCCAAAGGAAACCTAGGAGGGTCCAACACCACTATTGTGGTGGCCAATCAGCCCATTTAGTTGGCTGCCCAAATCGCTGCCCTGACTAACCGTTGTGCAACAAATCGAGCCTTCTTGTTTTGTAACAAACTTTTAAGAGCTTCTTGATGAACAGGTAGTACCTGTGTTGTAAAGGAAAAAGGAGAACTATTTGGATAACGAGACAAGGGGTAGGAAGAGACCTGGTCTACTTGGCTCTGAGATTATAGGGAAGGAGTGCATTCTTGTCTGAATAAAAAAAGACTCGTGTCGGGTCTACTTAGGCCCAAGGGAGAAGAACAATACGAAATAGGGGGACAGGAGAGTTGAGTAATCAGTTCATGAGCAAAGCTCATGCTAAATCATTATACTATATTACTCAAGAATGGATTGGTCTTTGTCTTATTGGTCTTTGTCTTACTGTTGTGTCTCTCTATTCATCTCTGTCTATTTTGTATTCCATCTTGTGTTAAGTTTAGTCCTGTCTGGATGTGGAGTACTGTCCGAATTCAAGACAACCTTAGAAACTAACCTATTGTGCAGTCATAATTAATCTCCCTTCGCTTAGGCAGGCAAGTAGCTCAATGTTATAGTGGAAAAGTTGGAACTTGGACCCTGGAAATGGAATACTAAGGACTATGATTGGGCACAGCTATATTAGTCACTGCTTCTCCAAAGCCAACTAGGTGGTCCAAAACCACATAAGTGCCCTTGACTGGGCATCGACACTTTTGGTGATCCTGCTGGGGAACTAGTACGCTAGGTAGGGGAGTAGGAAGATAGAGGTTAGTTTTAGGTCAGTCTTGCACAGTGAGTTAGTAGAGTGAAGCTAGTTGTTGAAATAGATCTGGAAAGGAAGTGCACATACACTGGTGTCAAGAATGTTCATGAGAGAGTCATAAGAGTACAATGGAGTATGCATGGAGAATGAAGGTAGCTCAAACAGAGCAATGAGGCACCGCCGCGCAGACATGCCAAAGCTGTAGAACATGAAGGGACAACTGTATCATCCAAGAAGAATCCTAGAAGGGATTCCACACCAGCTGGAATGACAGATTCATGAACCACAAGGAGATCACAAAACAAGAGAAATAAAACAGGAGGTAGAAAGCTCAAGAAGAAGAAGAATCAGAGCTGTGGTGGGAAGGATGTCTCTCAAGTACCCTAAGTTCAAGGGCAAGAGCGAGGAGGATCTAGATGCCCACATCTTTGCCTTTGAAACCACATTCCTGGCCACCAAAGCTCCGTTTTGCCGCAAAAGACAGAGTATTTTGCGACAATGTTGGTTGGCAAGGCCACAACTGGTATGCACAATATGGTCTGGAGCACTTCGAGGCATTTGAATATTTGAAGAAAGCCTTCCTAAAAAGATTCAGGAAAGACAAGACCATAACCAAAGTGCTGGAAAAGAAGCTGCAAAGGCTAACTAGGAAGAAGAAGCCAACAGAGGACTATGTAGCTGAATTTCGAGCATTGCTAATGCTTGGAAGAAGAGGCCAACAGAGGACTATGCAACTGAATTTTGAGCAATTCTAATTCACCTAGATCAACCCAACTGATCTTCCACTCTAAGCCAGTGGTTCGTTTTGAGAGGACTAAGGCAAAAGCTCCAGATAGCATTGGCCTCATATGACTTGGATGCCGTCACCTTTGAACAAGTGGTGGCAAGAGCTACTAGAGCTGAGGGGATCTTGAAGAAAACAAGCAAAGACCCCAAGAAGCAGAAGAAGGACAAAACGAAGGAGGAGGAAGAAACTTCCGAATCGGATTATGGACAAGATACCTCAGAGTTAGAGTCTAGCCATAAGTCGGATGCCGGAGAGCAAAAGTCCCGAAAAAATAAAGGCAAGAAGCAACCACTAAATGTTCAGGAAGAACTAAAGGACGCCCTAGCCAAGATTACCGGTGACCCGTAGGATCCGAACTCAAACCGAGCGTCTGGTGCATAAGGTGTAACAATCAAGGTCACGTGAAGGAGCAGTGCTAGCTGAAGAACACACAACAGATATGCACTAGAACGATCATACTGCAGAAACGTGTTTCTACAATACTCAGAATAGGAACCTAAGAGTGATGGAAAGGCATAGCAGTAAGCCCCAGCCGTCAACCAACGACCAACAGGACCTCAAATCAACAAACCGTATGGAAGAAGAGGTGGTAGATTTGGGCCAAGGAAAGCTTGTTTCTACTGCGATGGTCTAGGACATAGACAAAATGACTGCCCCATATTTCAGTGCCATTAGCAAAAACTGCAAGAGGTAAGGCCACAAAGCGAGGCGAACCTAGTAGGAGCTGATGCAGCTGTAAACATGGTAAAAGTGGACCGTGGGGTAGGTAAAGAACAAGATGTCGACACGCAGGAATGCCGAGCTAGAACAGAAACAAAAGCTAGAATAGTGGGCAAGGCAGCAAAGAGTCCGTGAAAAAATCACCAAGTTGGTGTAGAGTGTACAAGGGATGGTGAGAACAATGCAGGAAATCCCACTCTTGGGAGAGCATTTTGAGGAAAATCCAAACATAACAAAATTGGTCAAGAAAAGGGAAGAAATTGGAGTAGGAAAGAAGCCGGTGTGCAATGGTAGAGCAACCAAAGAAAGAATGCTGAAGTGCCAACTGGAGCCAATTACAGCCCAGAGTAATGGAAGTGTCGCGAAGGAAATGGAAGGAAATATGGAAGGAATCCAAACAGGAAAACTAACAAGGAAAAGTTAGGAAAAGGAAAGGGGAGCAAAGGAGGAAGAAGGAAAAATGTACAAAGGCCAAGTATGCTCATTGACAAGGAGAAAAGTAGCAACTCCATGAAGGAGTACGACCTATGGGAGAATCTCAGTGCAAGATGAAACTAAATATCACACTAGACCAAATGCTGAATCTCGTTCCCAATTACAGGCAAAAGCTGCTTCAGTCCATAGTACCAAATGAGAAACTGGTTCAAATGCCCTTGTAGGAACTGGAATATCTGACAGCAGAATGCAAGAATGTGGAAACAATCCAAGATTGTGACACGTCCGTTCCGAAAGTGACCATCAAGATTAGAGGACAAACAATGGAGAGGGTCATTCTTGATGGAGGATCAAAAGTGAACATAACATCAAATAGCATGGCCAAAAAGCTAGGTATCACAGACATGTAGCCAGTTCCATTTCCAAATCCTCATGGCTAACCATAGAAGTGTCCAACCAGTTGGTATAATTAGGGGAGAACAAGTAGAAGTGGCAAGATGTATGTTCACTGCCGTGTTCATAGTCCTCAAAATGACTGGGATAGCGAGTGCATATACCGTGCTATTGGGAAGACCATGGCTCAGAAGTGGAAGGATAAAGCACAACTGGGATATGGACAAGATCACAATCTAGAGGGGGAAAAAGAAGGTTTGCATCTTGGTCGTCTTGTAGGAAAAGACAAGTTGAATCTGGCCAGCCGACTGATAAATGCAAAAGGCCTAAACTACTTGGAAGGGGTAGAAGACGACGAAGAAGAGCAGATCATGAAAGAAAATCCAAATCTTATGTCATTATTTGAGGTGGATACAGAAAGGATTGTACAGAGATACGATCCAGAAATCCTAGTGGCTAGCCTTGAAGTGCTACTAAATGATGAAAGTGCAAAGGAAAAGGAGGAGGACACTGAGGATAGTGTGGCAGAACTGCAGGCTAAGCAGGAAAAGGCCATGATGGCTCTCAAGTAGAAGGAAGCCCAACTTAGGAAGAGGAACCTCAGAGTCCAAGAAGATGAACTTAAAGAAGTGAACTTGGCTCTCAAGTAGAAGGAAGCCCAACTTAGGAAGAGGAACCTCAGAGTCCAGGAAGATGAACTTAAAGAAATGAACCTGGCTCTCAAGTAGAAGGAAGCCCAACTTAGGAAGAGGAACCTCGGAGTCCAGGAAGATGAACTTAAAGAAGTGAACCTGGGGGACGACCAAGAGCCAAAAAAGTCAAAACCAGTGCCAAACTAGATCCGGAATTCAGAGGAAGGCGCTAAAGTCCTACAAAGATGTGTTCGCCTGAAATTACTTAGACATGAAGGGGATTGATCCTAGCTTCTATCAACACAAGATCAACTTAAAAGAGGATGCAACTTCTATTTGGCAAAGCAAATATAGCATGAACCCCAACTACACCAAACAAGTGAAGGAGGAGATTGATAAGCTGCTAAGAATAGGGTTCATCTATCCAATGGACAAGTCGGATGGAACCTCAAAGCAAAGCTTCTTTGTGAATGGGTAGGGGAGGTAGCATCTTGCTCCAAGACAGGTGGTTTGTCCATACATTGAGCCTCTAGTTCTCTTGTCTCAAGGTCAGGAGTAACTCGTCCTGTGTGCTGGGATGATATTCACTGTCAGTGGTGCTGTCAAAGACTAGCACCGTTTGGTTCCAAGTTGTGTTGACCGATGGTTCTAACCTTATGAGCAAGGGCGCATTAGGAGATATTATATCATCAAAAAGAGGTTTGTTTTGCACCAATTTTCCTAAGCGTAGGTGCATGAATGTGTGGAATTGTAGTGCTAGATCCCCTGTGAACAGTCTGTTTTTCTATGTTTTTTTGGGAATTGGTACGGTCGTACGCTTTGTTGAGGACACAGGTGTATGCTTTAAAAGAAATGGGCATGACAGATATGACACGGGCGTATGCTTCTCGGAAGACACCGAACGTGGCTTTAGGAAGGAACAGACATGCGCTTGTGAAAGATGAAGGTACGAGCAAACGCTTAAGAAGTTAAGGGCGTGGCAAAGTTTTTCATGGACATGGCAGAGCAGATGGTAAGGGCATGGCAAAGATGACATGGGTGTATGCTTGTTGTGGGCAGGGAAGAAGGAACGGGCATGGCTTTAGAGAAGGAATGGGCATGCACTTCTGATGATAAAGGCGTACAATCTAAATGGTATGGCGATTCGGTTCTAATTTTTAGAGATTTTAATGATGTAGGTTCTGAGTCACCTACAAATATTCCCTAACAGTGCAACTTTACCCCTTGTTTGATGCAATTTATTCCCTTGTAAATGCCCTCTACCAAATTAAAGGCTAGAGATATTAAAAGATATACATAGGAGAATGGAACGGGCATGGCAAACTTGCCACGGCCATGGCACTGAGAATGGAACGAGCGTACACTTCTCAGAAACTCATCCAAAATGCAAATTATGCCTACTCCCCTCCTCTGATTTCTACTGATTCAGGTGTTTCCCAATTGTTTTTTTGAGTTTTTGTTTTTATAGGGGGCTAGAGCTAGCTACCCAATGATACCTAGAATGCATAAGGAAACCTAATTAATTAAGATTAATTATATGATTAAGCCATTTTTATAAACTTAACAAAAGTTGAACAAAAATAAAAAAATGTATGAATCTCGAGCAAAAATCAAGCACCTACTTATGTCTCCCACATTTGATGAAGACTTCGATGCTCCAATGCTCCATTGATCTCCATAGCTCTGTGAACAAAATCAACAAACAAGCCACAAGCTCATACAACATGTAACAACTGGTGGATTTTCACTCCAATTGGGCAAGGTGAAGACTCTTGCAAATCAACAAACAAGCCACAAGCTCATACAACATGTAACAACTGGTGGATTTTCACTCCAACTGGGCAAGGTGAAGACTCTTGCAAATGAAATGTGTGGAGGACCCTAAGCTAAGTGCTTCTCCCCGGCATCGGCACCAAAGATGTTAACCTAAACATATTACCTTGCACACAAGAGAGGGAGAGAAAAAGACAAAGGAACCATGCAAGGGTTGATTCGGAGAATAGCACTTAGCCAACCCTGATGAGGGTTAACTCCCCTATGTGAGGCCACTATAGGGGCTCACTCCACCACCACTTGTGTCACCAAGTGGAGATTCACAATGTTGGATATGATAATTCAACTATGAAGATTGATCAAAACATACTCAAGGTGGATCAAAGATTGTACAAAACATCATGAATATGAGGGACCAAAAACTGGTATATGCAGAAAATTGCTTTGAGATTAACACAAGAAGACACTAATTATGATTAGACATGAACCAAACTTACATAATCACTTGATCACGACTTGTATCTTATTTAGAGACTCCTCTACCCTAGTTTTAGTTGCATGAGTTGCATGAACAACATGCACCAACCATTTGTAGGCTTTACACACCAACCACTGACCACTAGCCTAACCACCACATATTAAATTGGACTAAGGAGTTGGGATTACATTTATCCAACAATCCCCCCTTAAGACCAACTTCTTACAAAAACATGAACAAGAATAACATACCTCCTTGACACAATGAGTAAGAGTCCCCCCTTAACAACAACATAGGGTAGTGTACTCTCCTCTACAACTCGTCAAGTTGGAACAACATAAGTCTTGACTTAACCACATACATGACATAATCTAAAAAGCATACTCATCATCTACATCTTTTATACTAAGACTAGAACAAAGATTTGTTTCTTCTTGTTGGTTGACTTCTTCAACCAAATGTGCCTTTGCTAGCTTTTGATCTTGGTAGCACTTTGAGGATGGATGATTCGTCTTTCCACAATACTCACAAGGATGTTTGGAGAAACAATCCTTAGTAAGATGATTTGTACGACCACAAATAGTACACTTCTTCTTTGCCAATGTCGTAGTAACAGTATATGCATAAGGATCTATCACATCCTTTGCAATCTTCTTGTCTTCTTCCTACAAAGAATTTATGATACTTTCCAAGGAAGGGACTGGCTCCTTCTCTTTAAGTACCGTCACAATTTGTCTAAAGCTTGAAGGTAAGCTTTTAAGCAGGATAGCAATAGCATCTTCTTCAGGAAACAGGAGATTTAACATAAACCAATTGTGTCATTAAGCTCTTCAACCTGTTAATCAAAGCTGCCAAATTTTCATTACTCTCCATGGTTAGATCAAAGAGTTGCATCTTCAAACTGATCTTGGAATGCTTTGCCTTTGCACCAAAAGTACTTTCTAGTAATTCCCAAGCTTCCATAGCTGACTCAACATCATTAATATAATGAATAAAATCATCTTCTAAAGCAATAATGATAATACCAAGTTCTTTCTCATCTTTTGCTTGCAGTGCAGCGGTTGTAGCTCTTGTAACTGCAGCAAAAATACTTGCTTCATCTTCAGTAAGTGGCTTGACCATACTCCACAGATTTTTCTTCATGAGGTGGCCCTTCACCTTGATTTGCCAGGTATGAAACCTAGTTCCGTTGAATTTGTCGGGGAATTTGGAGCTCATGATGATGAAATATGATGCTTGATGTTGAAAACTTGCTCATAGAGATTATTTAAGCCCAAATAATAAAAATATCATCAATATAAATCAAGATAAGTATCACCATATTGTTGGAGCAAAAATTACACAAAATAGGCGATTGGAAAACGTCTTCGTACAACAGCTACGGTGCACCAAATATCACAAGATTTGATATGCTAAATCCTCACTTGATAGACTTGAATCGCCTCATAGGGATTTGGCTAATTTGAAGAGACGACGGCGAATGGTTCGAATTAGCAGAAAACGACCTGCGCTGATGGCGATGGAAAATTCGTGGAGCTGCGTTGAAATTCGCTTGTGAGATTCGTTATATAGAGCTTGCGTGGGACCAAGGCAAGAAGGCTTTATCAAAATTTCAAGGTATCATCACCTCAGGTGCAAGCACGGAAGCAATCTACAGCATGTGGTTCAAACAGAGAAAAATTGGCTATGGTGATTAAGAGATTTATTAAGATTTTTGCTAATCAACTAAACCTAATTGGGTCAAGCTCTGATACCAAATGTTGGATATGATAATTCAACTATGAAGATTGATCAAAACATACTCAAGGTGGATCAAAGATTGTACAAAACATCATGAATATGAGGGACCAAAAACTGGTATATGCAGAAAATTGCTTTGAGATTAACACAAGAAGACACTAATTATGATTAGACATGAACCAAACTTACATAATCACTTGATCACGACGTATCTTATTTAGAGACTCCTCTACCCTATTTTTAGTTGCATGAGTTGCATGAACAACACGCACCAACCATTTGTATGCTTTACACACCAACCACTGACCCCCACCACTGGCCTAACCACCACATATTAAATTGGACTAAGGAGTTGGGATTACATTTATCCAACACACAAGCTACGTGGATCAAAGAGGAAGGGAGCTATGGAAAGCTCTACCTTCACTCAATGCTAAAATTCATGCAAGAGGGATCTTAATAGAAAGAAAGGAGAAGGGAGAGGAGAAGAGAAGCTTGATTAACACCATCCTTACCATGCGCACACAACAATCAAGCAAGCAAGCATATACAATACAAGCATGCAACCACGAGAGAGAGAGAGAGAGAGAGACAGAGAGAGAGAGAGACAGAGAGAGAGAGCAAGATTCAATTGAGACAAATGGGATTGTCCCTTTTCATATTCCAAAAAAATTCTTATATACATGAGCTCACTTTTTACAATGGCCGACCACCCATTTACAATTGGGGGCTCAAAATTGGCTTTCTAGCTCTATGTACATCTAGCTCATTCCTATGACCGGCATTATAGAAGCTGTAAGCTCATCCCATATCTCTTTTATCAATAAGCGCTTTGCGCAGTTACAAAAGGATAAGTTACAAGAAGCATGACCACGCTTGAAAAATGATGTTAACCGGAGTGGTCAACACTCACTACACTTAGCAACATATCGAATGGGATTCTCATTTGCATCCAACATGTATGGGTGGGTTCCTTCTTGCGGTTTAGGCTCTATGAAGACATCATCATCCACCTCGAAGCCTGGATGATCAGCAGGCTACCTCACCTCCCCACCTATCAGACTTCGGTCAACTAGATGTACTGTGATGAGGGTGCGTAAAGATGGTAATGACCAAAATAGTGACGTATGTGCACATATAGTACGTTGGGGAAATCATGGTTGTTCACTTAAAATATAAATTGAGTATAATCCCCTCTTTCACTCACGTCTTCTCATCTATCTTCTGACATGAGATACATGTATTATGGGACGTGCATGAACAAAGTCCTACGCAATGTTAAGTTGCAAGTTTTTGCCTCTCGCACTACAATCACCAAGTGCTCTGTTCTATGTAGAGTACAAAATATAGTGCCATTGGCATGTAGAAACTTTGCAGTAAGTACAAAGGTTGGCTCCACAAGCAATTCCCTTCCATCAGGGAACCACATGCTCGGTCTTGGAGAAAGCAAGTTTATGCACCAGTTTAATTCAACAAAATAGATGAGATAGATCCCACTGGCAAGATTTACACAAAAGCTATACAAAACGTGCCCAAAAATCACCAACACATGTATCCCCAAATAACATTTGATAATCAAAGTTATACTAATTAATAGTCAAGCATTGTATTATGTGGCAAGATTTAGCATGGTGTTTACTGTCCTAAGATAAGACATTTTAAAGCTAAGGGTGTCAAATACGAACTTTACATGGTATGCCAATAAATTGATTATACCAAAGCATTAAAGTATCCACAATTGAGAGACGTCGACACAATTTTTAGCTCTTGTTATCAAAATACAATCGTATTAGTGTTAATAAACTTATTGTATCGTGATTAACTTCATTTGAAATGTACTTCATAGCTTGTTAATAAACTTATTGTATCGTGATTAACTTCATTTGAAAGAACTTCATAGCTTGTTAAAATAAAAGAAAATTCTATATTAAAAATCTTAGTTAATTCTAAAGACTAGTCTAGAAAAGGAATTAGATTTAAATGTTTAGATATTAATGATAATACCTTCAATGCATTTGTCCTTACATGAACCTATTTGTAACTTGTAAATGGCTAGAAAGGGGCAATGGTACTCTCTTTGGGCCTTGTGTGGATAAAAGTGGGCCATGCGATGGTGTACAAGTGTGGGCTCATGGAGGATTTTGGGTTAGGGCAAGGAGCAAGTAGCCCTAGGTTTTTGTATAAAAAGGCATTATGGAAGGGAATGAACATCACTTGTTTGGCCCTCATTTTGGCTCTTGGTCATCATGATATTATCTTAGCATTTTGGATCTTTCTTAGTCTTGTTTAGCGTCATTTTTATCATGCTTTAGAGAGAACTAGTGGCGTGACCCGTCTCCCAACGGGTAGGAGCTGTGCACCCTGTTAAAAGACAACTTTGCAAAGGAAAAGGCACATGAACATCTGTCACACATGGATACTCACATTGGCTTCAAACTTAGCATACACCAATAACGCATCTATTTCAAAATTAATGAGAGCTTCCCATTAGCCATGTTAGGCATATAGTGCAATAAGTTCAGTCCAAGAGACAACAACATAAGGAGGGAACTTAGGCTTTTGGAAGTGCATTCCATTTTCTATAAGTACTGCAGCAAGCTTCTAAGATGCAAAGCTAAGGTTGAGAGAACCCCTTGTGTTGTAGTAGTTTGAAACAAATCAAAGCATGTTGACCCCCTGCCCTTGCTGGGCGTACCATGCAATGGGTATACTCTAAGAGAATACATTCATTGTTGTGTGGGATCTATTCAAAACACATTCTTACTTTGGTCATGAATGCGATTATTGCATTCCAAAAGACGATATTCTATGAAGGAAGGCCAAAGATCCTCAAGCCCATGAGAGTATTTTGCAAGCACTTGGTATGCATATTCACCAATACATTTTGCACGCACTGATTTCTTCAAGTAACCCGTATCAAGCAATCTCATCATAAATTTGTTCCCCTAGTTATTTGCTCTTATGCTACCACCATAGACTTTAAGACGAAAGCAAGGTCACTACTTTTGGAAAGAGACTGCGAGTTGTATCTGTTTGAAACAGTTCAATGCCTTCTCAACTTTGCACATTTGGTCATATCCTGCAGTCAATCCAAAAGACAACATCCTAAGAAAGAGCTTCTTAAGAATTTGTTGTGCTTCTACACTTGGCATACATATGTGCCACAACTTTGCCAAGTGCAAAACTGTTTTCTAGTAGCCCACGTCAAATCATCAATCATGAATTTATACAACTGCTCCTGTGCTTCCACACAAATCAAGATGCAAATGCAAGTCATTAGAGATCTCGCATAAACATGTGTGTACTTGCTCACGTTGGCCTTGTTAAGCATATCTTCTGATTAGTGTATTCCAAGTGACATCATCCTAAGAAAGGATCTCCTCAAGAACATGAGGTGCTCCTGCAGCATCACACTTTGCTTACATATAACCTAGTACCTTGTTAAGCAAAATATGGTTTCCTACAATAGCCCTTGCTTAGCAATCTCATCATGCATTTGTTCCCCGTTGTCATCAATTCCTAGCAAATTTTGTCACGTAATCTTATGATGGATTTGTTTGCCCTTGTCATTTGCTGCCCTTTATCTAGCCTCCGAAGAGACCATAAGTGCAAAAGCATTCCCCCAACCATAGCTACCCTTAAGCATGATGGCACAACAACCATACCGCTTCTGTACAGATCAACATTCACCAAACAATAAGCTTCAATTATCTGACTCCTCACCGGACTTGGTCACTTGGCTCATCCCACCCCATAGCCCCCCCCCCCTCCTCCCCCCCCCCCCTCTCTCTCTCTCTCTCTCTCTCTCTCTCACGCACACACACACACACATGCACGCACACGCGCGCGCATGCGCACGCGTGTACACACACACACACACAAACACAAACAGAGACTATCTTAGCTCTGGCATGCGCACGCGTGCACACACACAAACAGAGACTATCTTAGCTCTGCCTTCCATCGCCATGGGTTTCCTCCGACCAGAAGTGGTTGGAGAAAGGCAGCCATTGGTTATGGTGGTGGAACATAGCATCATGCACCCCTTTCGCCAGAGCTGTGCATGCATTTCTCATGATAGTCACATTGAGATGATCATTCTAAGACAAGTAGGAGGACTTCACATGGCGAACTGTGGATGAATGACCCACACATGCCAATGCCATGGATGACTATTGACCCATGGTGACTCATGAGGCCATGAAAAGGACAGATGCCCCATGCCATGTGGCATGGACAATCATGATGTGTTATTACAGAGATTGATGACCATGTTGTTGTCATAGCAAGGAATAATGACTTGCAATGCACGCACACCATGAGGCATGACTCATGCACATGACATTTTGGGTGAGCACTTGCTTAGCACTGATGAGAGTAGCATAATGTTGTCAACGCAGGGATGGATCATGGGCCAGGAATGACCCACCACCAAGCCAAGGCCGAATACATAATCCATGCATGACTCATGGCCATGGATGATGGTGCTACCATTTGACGGAACATGGATGGATGACCCACACTTGCCAATGCCATATGGCCATGGAGGACCATGGTGTTGTCAGGTCCCGTCTTATGTTAGCCTGTGGCCTAGGCTTTTCTGACCCGTCTTCCTCTTTTCATTTCCTCCATCTTCCTTTCATTATGCGCTCGTGCAGTTATGTGTATGGCTGTGCTGCCCACCCTTTGTAACCTCACCCTGCCCTCTGCCATGTTATGAAAACTATCTCACCGCGCCCTGCCCAACTTAGTCATATATACTTGTAAACTTGCGTGGCTCTTCTACAGCTTCATTCCAACAGAATTGGAGCCCAAAATGACTCTCTGCCTTGAAATCCCAATTGGGTTCAAGATGGCCAAGCAAGTCATCCATCTGGGTAACCTCCACTCTCTTCTTCACTAGCGCAACTTCTCCCCTTTTACCTACTTCCAATAACACTAATCACAGGTGGTCTTGTTCCCCTTTCACTGCACTGCACAAAAATATGATGTAACTGTGTGTGTGTGTGTTTCATTTTCTGTATAGATTAGGGTTTCTAACTACAAGAGCCAAGCTTGAGAATATTAGAATAGCTCTTTCTTTTTTGGGGAGGATTGCACATAACCATGTCATGGAGTGTGACAATGGGATCTACGCACAAGATGAAGTTGCGTAAAGATGAGCATAGTGAACAGCTTGTGTTGGAACTGGTCTCTCCTGGCTTGTCTCCAGTTTCCCAAGGTTGTTGCCACCTTTTGCTAGCATCTCAATTTTTTGTAACTGTAAATAATTTTACTGATAAGAGCATGCTCTCTATGTTTGTATCTGGGCCATTAATTGCATGTTTTGCAGGCCTTCATCTTTGTGAGGTGGCTCGCTAGAAATCTAGATGCTCAGCTCTAAGCATGTTCATGTACCCATGCTGCTGATCATGATGATTAAGTTCCCACCTTGTTTCCATTCTGAGATTTTGCCCGAGGAGGAACTCAAAAGCGCTACCATCAAACCATGGTGAACTGACAAAATGATCCTGATGAAAAGCTCCCATTTGTGTGGTGAAGAGATAACCGGGGTGGTTCTAGCGGAGACAGCATCATTTGGATGAACTGAGGGCTCATGTGGCCCAGCTCAGGCCACTAGCAAGCTCTTGCAGTTCGTCAAGTTGCTGGAGGTGCAACAGGCCATTCGGTAGGCCAAACAACGAATGAAAGCTTCCTACCTTCATGCAGATGTCAAAGCTACGCCGACGACGAGCGGCCATCACATTGGCTGCTCGTCCGTAACTCCTCCATGATGACGCCATCATATATTACATGCTGCTCGATATCGGGTGATGACTCCTTCACTGTCGGTCGGGTGATGCTCATGCAGCAGAGAGCAAGTCGTCCACCCTAGAGCAATATTCTCATGTATTCTCCTTTGCAATTGACGGAGACGACCCGGCAGAGAATGGTGCTGGTCCGTAACTCTTCCTTCACTGCCGGTCGCCTTCACTACCGGTCAGGTTATGATCATGCAGCAGAGAGCAAGTCGCCGAGCCCAAGAGCAGTGGACGCGGGCGTAGACTTCATCGACTTCATCTATCTCTATCTCGGTAAGAAAATTGATAGAGAAGACAAGACAAAGAATGGTGCTGGTAAGGGCGATGCTGCGAGGCCACATGCTCTGCAGGCAGTTCCTTCACTCCTCTAGCTCCTCTAGCTATTGGCACTATAGCATGGCATGTCCTTGCCGCAATAATGAACCACAACCACAGTGCAGTGGGCTACTGCTTTTGCACCGTTGCTTGTCTCTCCTCGGTGGTGGCCACTTTATCAAGCACAGCAAAGGTGCAGTCTCTGATGGCCATCTTTGAGCACAAAGGGAAGAACTCTGTGGTGGCCGTCTCTGATGGCCATCTTTGAGCACAAAGGGAAGAACTCCGTGGTGACCGTACTCGCAACCCGCCTCACTGGTCGGACCTGCGGTTGCTGCCTGTCAAACCACAAGTATTGCAGAGGTGTAGCAGCTCTCATCTTCTCCATGGTGGCCTGGCGTCAACAAGCACACATAGCCGAGAACGAATCGAAATGAAAAAAATAATCAAAAAGACCTAACCCTAAACCTTACCGCCTGCACGCCTTTCCCCCTTTTGGTGGTGGGTTTAAGTCTCATATTCACTCTCCTATTCACTCTCCTATTGGGAACAAAATATAACTCTCGATTCAAAAAGAGGACGACAAAAAGAAAACCATAGATATTTTTTATTTTTCAAGACAAAAATTTCTATAGATTCACATTTGAGAAAAACATAATAAAAATGTCATTTATTGATATTTCAAGTGATTACAATACCAATATTTTTTTCTGTAATAAAGGAATATATTCTAGCTTGTGGATGTTCTCCTCATTGTCACTATCATCAACTTCGATATCAATTGGAATGTCTTTATCTTTTTCAATTTCTTTACCCGGTCTATGTGTTTGCTCTTCCTCCATTATTTCAATTGTTTGCTCATTTGTCTTATAAGAATTCTCTACTATTTCATCTTCAGTAAAGGCATACCTCAAATCGTCAACTTCATTCTCATTTCTTTTCCATCTGTTCATAAACCAATCTAATCTTGGATGTGAAGCATCAAAATTTTGTTTATTAATAAAAATATCATAGATATCTTTCATTGTTGTATTGGATGGGTATACCATTGTCCTCCATAAAGCATCAACTTTTTGAAGCTCCATTCCTCTTCCTTGATATGGTGTTATCCAATTAGAAGATGGGTAGTACTTTCCTGTCTTGATCATTTTATGAATGGTGGTGCAGAAATTATTGCCTAAAGGATGCTTTAAATAGAACTTCCAAAACATCAATGCTCTATCAAAAATGTTTGTTGGAGTAAGACAAACTTTGTTCTTCAAATCATCTGCACCATATTGCATGTAAATTTCTATTCCCTTTGAAATATCTTCAGCACTAATATTATGTGACACATTTTTATAATGAGGCTTATCAATATCTTTCATACAATAGCCTATCATACCGTGAAATGTGTGCATGTTTTTCTGTCTTAATGCTCTACACATTACAATGCCACCAATTGGATTATTCTTATCCCATCCACTTTTTGATGAGCTTATTTACTGCAATTATTGACTTTGCATGAATTCTAATGACCATTTGATATTGTAAATGGAAAACTGTGCCTCCTCTTTCCAATGAGCAACTACCAGCAAGGCATTCTTTAGTGATAAAATCATGAAGATTATTTAGTAATGCTTCATCAATGTCACTACCACCTAATGATATAGTCACACTTAGCTCAAGTACTTTTAAGCTGACATTGGATTGATCTAACATTGCATCTTCATTAGATAACTTCTTTGGTCTTCCACGATTCTTCTTAGGTTAATAATTCAGAATACATATAGTCAATCGCCCGCTGATTGTGTTGGTTCTGTTCACTAAACCGACGGATCTCATTTGGGTCAAAAGAGATGAAATTTATATTTTTTTAATATAAATAAAAAAATTCAATAAGGTCTCTTACAGGAAGTCGCTGAATCGAACGACTGTAGAGCGATTGCGGCACACCGCTAACTGTTGTCTCGCCCACGCCTGTGAGAACAATCTGGAACAATTGCACGCTGATTGTGTCGGTTCTTTAGAGTCATTAAAACAACCATAATATATATGGACAAAAAAATAATAATAATGAAAACAAAGTAATTAAAAAAATAATTGCAGCCACCCTCCGTCTCCATCTCCGCCGCCACCCTCCTTTTTTTTGCCCCGGAAACACCTCGTGTAACATTCCAGAATTTTTCATTAAGATCCTTGCATCTTTAATCACATACATAATTCGCATTATGATATTAACTATGCAATTTCCAATTTCGCTAATTTTCTTTTCACATCCAACAGATCTAGTCCTTGAGACTCTTGATTTCTATTTTTATTTGTTTTTTTGCTTCAATTAATAATTTGCTCAAGACGCCTGCGCTCAATAGCATCATCAAGGTATCTGCGGCGGATTAATAATTTGCTCAAGACGCCTGCGCTCAATAAATAGCATCATCAAGGTATCTGCGGCCCTTTTTGCTTCCCATTAATTCTAATTAATGTCTGGTAGAACAGACACAAAGCAAGCTTAAATTAATGTATTGCATTAACTCTAATCCAGCCACATCCACTAATCCTCTCCTCAATCGCATGGCTGCACTGCTAATCTCTCAATAGATTAGCAGTGCGTTAAACTAATCCACGACGTTAAACTAATCCACGACACAGGAATTCGTTCGATTTCGCCCAGTGAAATAATCTATTCGATCATTATTATAAATCTTCTAGAGATATTTCGCTAATTTTCTTTTCACATCCAACAGATCCAGTCCTTGAGACTCTTGATTTCTATTTTTATTTGTTTTTTTGCTTCAATTAATAATTTGCTCAAGACGCCTGCGCTCATCAAGGTATCTGCGGATGTGAAAAGAAAATTAGCGAAATATCTCTAGAAGATTTATAATAATGATCGAATAGATTATTTCACTGGGCGAAATCGAACGAATTCCTGCGTCGTGGATTAGTTTAACGTCGTGGATTAGTTTAACGCACTGCTAATCTATTGAGAGATTAGCAGTGCAGCCATGCGATTGAGGAGAGGATTAGTGGATGTGGCTGGATTAGAGTTAATGCAATACATTAATTTAAGCTTGCTTTGTGTCTGTTCTACAAGACATTAATTAGAATTAATGGGAAGCAAAAAGGGCCGCAGATACCTTGATGATGCTATTTATTGAGCGCAGGCGTCTTGAGCAAATTATTAATCCGCCGCAGATACCTTGATGATGCTATTGAGCGCAGGCGTCTTGAGCAAATTATTAATTGAAGCAAAAAAATAAATAAAAATAGAAATCAAGAGTCTCAAGGACTGGATCTGTTGGATGTGAAAAGAAAATTAGCGAAATTGGAAATTGCATAGTTAATATCATAATGCGAATTATGTATGTGATTAAAGATGCAAGGATCTTAATGAAAAATTCTGGAATGTTACACGAGGTGTTTCCGGGGCAAAAAAAAAGGAGGGTGGCGGCGGAGATGGAGACGGAGGGTGGCTGCAATTATTTTTTTAATTACTTTGTTTTCATTATTATTATTTTTTTATCCATATATATTATGGTTGTTTTAATGACTCTAAAGAATCGACACAATCAGCGTGCAATTGTTCCAGATTGTTCTCACAGGCGTGGGCGAGACAACAGTTAGCGGTGTGCCGCAATCGCTCTACAGTCGTTCGATTCAGCGACTTCCTGTAAGAGACCTTATTGAATTTTTTTTATTTATATTAAAAAAATATAAATTTCATCTCTTTTGACCCAAATGAGATCCGTCGGTTTAGTGAACAGAACCAACACAATCAGCGGGCGATTGACTATATGTATTCTGAATTATTAACCTAAGAAGAATCGTGGAAGACCAAAGAAGTTATCTAATGAAGATGCAATGTTAGATCAATCCAATGTCAGCTTGAAAGTACTTGAGCTAAGTGTGACTATATCATTAGGTGGTAGTGACATTGATGAAGCATTACTAAATAATCTTCATGATTTTATCACTAAAGAATGCCTTGCTGGTAGTTGCTCATTGGAAAGAGGAGGCACAGTTTTCCATTTACACTATCAAATGGTCATTAGAATTCATGCAAAGTCAATAATTGCAGTAAATAAGCTCATCAAAAAGTATCTTGGATGGGATAAGAATAATCCAATTGGTGGCATTGTAATGTGTAGAGCATTAAGACAGAAAAACATGCACACATTTCATGGTATGATAGGCTATTGTATGAAAGATATTGATAAGCCTCATTATAAAAATGTGTCACATAATATTAGTGCTGAAGATATTTCAAAGGGAATAGAAATTTACATGCAATATGGTGCAGATGATTTGAAGAACAAAGTTTGTCTTACTCCAACAAACATTTTTGATAGAGCATTGATGTTTTGGAAGTTCTATTTAAAGCATCCTTTAGGCAATAATTTCTGCACCACCATTCATAAAATGATCAAGACAGGAAAGTACTACCCATCTTCTAATTGGATAACACCATATCAAGGAAGAGGAATGGAGCTTCAAAAAGTTGATGCTTTATGGAGGACAATGGTATACCCATCCAACACAACAATGAAAGATATCTATGATATTTTTATTAATAAACAAAATTTTGATGCTTCACATCCAAGATTAGATTGGTTTATGAACAGATGGAAAAGAAATGAGAATGAAGTTGACGATTTGAGGTATACCTTTACTGAAGATGAAATAGTAGAGAATTCTTATAAGACAAATAAGCAAACAATTGAAATAATGGAGGAAGAGCAAACACATAGACCGGGTAAAGAAATTGAAAAAGATAAAGACATTCCAATTGATATCGAAGTTGATGATAGTGACAATGAGGAGAACATCCACAAGCTAGAATATATTCCTTTATTACAGAAAAAAATATTGGTATTGTAATCACTTGAAATATCAATAAATGACATTTTTATTATGTTTTTCTCAAATGTGGATCCATAGGAATTTTTGTCTTGAAAAATAAAAAATATCTATGGTTTTCTTTTTGTCGTCCTCTTTTTGAATCGAGAGTTATATTTTTTTCCGAATAGGAGAGTGAATAGGAGAGAGAATGTGGATGAATAATGTATCTTACAGGAAGTTGTTGAATCGAACGACGGCCGCCAACCGTCGTAGTGTCTAATGTTGAATTGAACGACTGGCGCCAAGCGGAGGTTGCTGAATTGCACGAGGAGGAGGGAGAGAAGCGGGTGAGAGAGAAGCGGTGACGGTTGTCGTTTAATTATTTCATGCAATCAGTCTCTAAATTAAATCGTAATGGAAAGGACCTTGGAATAGCATCTCCTTCACTAATTAATACATTTCTTTTTTTTACTCATTGTGGACCCCTATTCTCTCTTTCTTTTTCTCGGATATGGGTTAGACTCCCATGTGGATTTGTTTTGAAGTATTATTTCTAGATGTGAGAATGTGTTTGTGTGTGATGATGTGTTTTAAGTGTGCAAGTGAAAGTATGTGATGTTGTGCAAGTGGAAGTATTAGATGTGTGTTTGTGTGTGTCTCTCTCTTTTTATTAATGAGTCTCTCTCTCTCTCTCTCTCTCTCTCTCTCTCTCTCTCTCTCTCTCTCTCTCTCTCTTTGTGTTGAAATGGTGTGGACCAAGTTACCTTAGTGTAGGAGGATATGGGTGAAAGTTCCATTCCTACCCTTCAAGAGTCTTGGGATCATTTCTTTTGTGTGTTTTGTCTCTCTTTCACTTTCTTTATGTGGAAACTGTGTGGACTGAGTTACCTAAGTGTAGGAGGATATGGGTTAAAGTCCCATTCCTATCCTTGAAGAGTCTTGGCATCATTTCAAGGTGTGTGTGTCTCTTTTTCTCTCTATGTGCATGTGGAAATGGTGTGGAGTGAATTAATTAAGTGTAGGAGGATATGGTTGTTCACTTGTGAAGGTACGAATGGTTTATTAGGTTATTGTTGAACGCTTATCAAATAAGATTTTGATGCACATAGACACCAAGTCCAAGCTATTCGTGGTGGTAATAGTGTGTGTGTGTGTGTGTGTGTATGTAAGTATGTATATACATGTGTATATATGTGTAAATGTATATATATACACATGTACATGTATACATATGTATATTTTATACATACATACATACACACACACACACACACACACACATGCACATGTGTATATTGACAAGGACACAATGAACTGTTCACAACATCCTAAGCCTAGTCCCTAACACCCAACCTTGACACATTGGCCACCCTCTCAAACCATTATAGAGATCCGAAACCTTGCTGAAAAAGATAAAGACCATCCCCCAAACATCAACCTCAACAAACCTTTGGAGCGGGGGGTCACCAAGGTAGGTATAATGCCAAAGCAAAGACTTGATAGCCACCATTTGATCAGAAGTCTACATGTAAGCACAATTTTACCAAGTGAGAGGCTCATGCAAAAGAGTTTTATCCACAACTTAAGGGTCCCGTTGGATACTCGTCAAGGTAATAGAAGCTCAAGGCTTATACGAGGGGAACCCATCTATCTGGGTTTCCAAAAGCATTGTTGTGTCTACACTACAAACCCCGAAGCCAAAGAGAGCCAAGCGATGACTATAACACCTAATTCCATCACAATAATCAACACCACATT
>NC_141083.1:28430546-28550546 GCF_041138505.1 Cibotium barometz
ATTGAAGGTGCTGAGTTGTTGCAAGAATCTTCTCAATTTTGTTTGCCACATAAAGTCCTTTACCCTTGTGCTAGAAGAAAAAAACCCTAATCTAAGAAACCCTAATAGCAAAGATAAAAATCCAAATATTTTTTCTAATCACCTCTTTAAAAAAAATTCTCTAATTAATTGCTATGGCCAACCCTAGGTGGCTCTGATACCATGTTAAGAATATGGATCTAGGGCAGCTTATAGCAAGTGATTAAGCCCATAATGAAAGACTAAGAAAATGCTAATATGAGATTAAGATAAAGGCTAATCAATGATACAATGATTAAGGCATGAACTCCATAATCTCATTGTAATAATCAAGTTCCATACACCCATATTTATAGCCTTGGGAAGGACTCTAATCCATGCTTTTTGTGCACCCTAGTGCCAACCATGTGTTCATTAATGCTCAAACTACATGTGCAACCTTGTGCTTTTCATGTGTCACCTTTTGACTTCACCTTTTATAAGTGACCATACAAATCAACCTTTAATATTAGACCCCCTTAGTCTATTCCTTTATCTAATGTGCATGCTTCTTCTCTTGTTCATGTGACTCACTCCGTGACTCACTCCCTACGTTTATTATGCTCCATGGCACCACATTTCTCAACAATACATACATACATACATGGACTATATAGGGGGTCAACATGGTGAGCAAGGGTTCACAAGATTTGATAAAAAGCACTCAATTGCGGGTGGCCTCGTAGGGTAGAAGGGCCATGGAAAAAAATAATCACCCTATATACATAAACATGTTTATAATATGAATGAAGTAGAGGAAACTCAAACATAGGTACAAGGTCAATGGGCCATCTAGTAAAAGGGAAAAAAATAGATATGTTCCTAGCCATATACTCATGAAGAAAAATACATATCCATCCACTCCCAATAAGGCAATGATCTAGATAGTGAAGTAAAAACAAGAAGCCCATTCCCACGAGGATTAGAAACGAGAATAGGGCATCCAAATGCCGTAATATAAAAGAGAAAATGAGGATAAGAACTACTATGTACAAACACATGCTAGGGTTCCGGCCAGAATAACTGCCCAAAAGGCGAGTGTGAAAAACCCGGATCATTAGCCCTCCCCCTAGGCTAGAGGTATTCATGCCTCTAGCTTGTTTGATGATGCTGTGCTAAGGTCGAGGAAGAATACTCTCCCTCGCATGCTGCTTCATTGATGACGAGTCCATCTAGACCTTTCGTGAAGTCAACCCTTTGAAAGTACTGCTTGAGCTATGATCCGTTCACTCGACTTGTGGATTTTCCCTGAACCATCTTCTATAACTGATAGCTCCCATTTGAGAACATCCTCTATAACTGATAGCTCCCATTTGAGAACTTTCTGATGATGATAAAAGGACCTTCCCACTGATGCAAAAACTTCTTGTCCTTCCAATGATCAAAACGACAGTCATACATGAGCACTAATGAACCTTCTTGTAGACCCTTCTTTGCTAGACCTTGATTCAACTTCAGCCTCTGCTTCCCTTCTTGTTTCATGTAGTAGTGAGTGTTTGCTTCTTCTCTATCCATTGCCAATTGTTCCAAATCAAGCAACCTCCTTGAAAACTTTGTCTTTGATCCCAAACCATAGTATACACTCAATCTGAGACTTGATAGCTCTACTTCAATGGGCAAGAAACCTCCTGGGCATATACCAAGTGGAAAGGTGTGAAATTTGTTGATGTCTGAAGGTAGTCATGTAAGCCCACAAAGGTGCTACTTAAAGATGCTTGTCCCACACCTTTGGCTTGCTCTTTGCTTGCTTAGTGATGATGATCCTATAGATCATTCCATTAATCTTTTCCACTAGCCCATTACATTATGGGTAGTATGGGGCGGAGTGCCTATGCTTAATTTTCAGCCTTTGCATCAAGTCCGTCATCACAAGATTGGAGCAGAAACCTGGTCCCCTATCTAAAATTATCTCCAACAGAGTCCCAAACCTACAACAAATAAATTCAAAAATGAACTTATTGTTAAGATATTGAGCTCATCTAGTGAGGCGGTGGACACTAATGACCCGCCTGGGGGATAGGCCCCACACTTACACCACTGGTATGGTTGGTGAGATCATGGGTGATATGCGGCCAATGGGATGACAGGCTGTGTGACAGCCATTCTAGAGACTGGCATAGTTATAGCGCCAACTCATTTAGTTGGTTCACATTATAGAGAACCCTAGTATGTATTTGGTTGAGTACCTTTTCATATTGTGTGTACTCTTATCTTTGTATATGGTGTGTTGAGTGTTGTGTGAAGAAGAAGAAGATTTTCAACCTCTCACCGTGTGTGTTCTCTTTTAGGCTTTTGTGAGTGTGTGTGTGCTTGCAAGAGCTCAAGCTCTCTTCTTCCCTCCATCTTTTCATGGTATTAGAGCCTGGTTCATGCTAAGGCTGAGCTGCAAGCAAGAGAAGCACACGAAGCTGTACGAGGGTAAGAGCTTCATCTACTCTTCCCTATTTGTGTTGGCGACTACACCCTTGTCGAGAGCTCTACGGGAGGCACCGACAAAACAATCTCTGATTGACGAGCTTTCTTTACAGGGTAACTGTACTATCCTATCGGTCGATATTTTTCGACGAAAACGCGTTTCGAGCGCGTTAAGACCTCCGTTTTTCGAAAAACAGGCGATTTCAAGCACTACGGATAAGTCATCGATTCTATGCAAAACTCTATTTTAAGAACTGGAGGAAGACAGATTGGTTGTGCAGACATTGTGTGTGCTGCAAGGAGCTCAAACAATTGCCATTGGGTGTATGTATGCACATTGAGGCCACTGGGTGTGACATTTGAGTGTAGTATAGTACCGCTGCAGAAAATACAGCAGTTTGTGCAGGACAAACTAGAGTGCTATTTCTGGTAAATTTGTGTGTGTGGCAAGATGTCAAATGATGGCATAAACCAGATTGTTGCTGGGAAGCTTAAAAAGAAAAACTTCCATGCTTGGAGGTTCAGCTTGACAAATTTCCTGATGGGAAAGGGTTATTGTGGAACTACACAGAAGGTGAGCATGAAGAGGCACCGGAGATACCGGAGATCAATCGGACTACTGCAGATGTGAAAGAGTTCAAGGATTGGAACTAAGGAGCCAGAAAAGTTATGTATTGGCTCTCTATCAATATATAGGACACCATGATTGGGCACATACAGGATGCCAAGTCCCCCAAGGAGGCGTGGGACACCTTGGTAAAACTCTATGAAACGAATACCAAGGCACGAAAGGTACAATTAAAGAATGAACTTCATACTGTGGTGGAGAAAAAGAGTATGTCTGTGAATGACTATGCATTGAAGATCAAGGGTATTGTAGAATCCCTTGCATCTATTGGCGTTTCAGTAGATGATGATGATAAGGTGGAAGTGTGTCTACGTGGTCTCGGGCCACAATACAAGGCGTTCAAGACGTCCATTCAGACTCGGGAAAACATTCCCAATTTCACAGATTTGGTGTCTATGTTGATTATAGAAGAGAAGAGCTTGGGTAAAGGCCAACAGTCTTCACAAAACAAAAATAGTTCAGAGCAACAGGCCTTCTACACAAGTTCAGGAAGAGGACGAGGTAGAGGAGGCCATGGACGCGACCAAGGAGGTGGCCGAACAGGTAATCAGAATTATGGCCAGCAGCAGTAACAACAACAGTCCCAGAATTCACAACAACAACAACACGCAGGTGGAAGAGGCCAATTCAGAGGCAGGGGGAGTCAAAGAGGTCGTGGAAATTGGCAAAGGCAGTATAATGATACACATTGATGCTTTTATTGTGGTAAGCCTGGACATGTGCAGGCAGATTGTTATAAGAAGCAGGCTGACATGCAAAATGGAAAATTGCAGCAAAACAACTATGCATCCTTGAGTAGAAACAATGAGGATAGTTAAAGGTTATTTGTTATGCAGCATGTCATTAATGCCATGTCTAAAAATGTTGAAGTAGTACATAAAGATGATGTATGGTACGTTGATTCAGGTGCTTTGAACCACATGACAAGTCATGGGGAGTGGTTCAAGGAGATGAAAAACCTTGAAAGACCAGGTTTTGTGGAAACAGGGGATGACACTACTCATCCAATTGCCCATGTTGGAGATGTGCCATTGTCTATGCAGGATGGCAAAGTGAAGTACCACTTCATGTTCCGAACATAACAAAGAATCTGGTTTCAGTTGGCCAGATGATTGAGCAGGGTCTATAGGTTCGGTTTAACCCTGATGGTTGTTATGTTGAAGACTTTAAAGACAAGTGCAAGTAGGTCGCTGACATCTTCACCAAAGCATTGGATACAGAGAAGCTTCACAGATTCAGGGCTTCGCTTGGTGTACATGAGATGGAGTTGAGCTCGAGGGGGAGTGTTGAGATATCGAGCTCATCTAGTGAGGCGGTGGACACTGATTGGGGGATAGGCTCCACACTTACACCACTGGCATGGTTGGTGAGATCATGGGTGATATGCGGCTAGTGGGATGATAGGCTGTGTGACAGCCATTCTAGAGACTGCTGGCATAGTTATAGCGCCTGCTCATTTAGCTGGGTTCACACTATAGAGAACCCTAGTATGTATTTAGTTGAGTACCTTTTCATATTGTGTGTACTCTTATCTTTGTATATGGTGTGTTGAGTGTTGTGTGAAGAAGAAGAAGATTTTCAGCCTCTCACCGTGTGTGTTCTCTTTTAGGTTTTTGTGAGTGTGTGTGCTTTGCAAGAGCTCATGCTCTCTTCTCCCGTGCATCTTTTCACTTACTTATGTCATGGGCTATGATTCTTGTTGTGCTAGTCACTTCGGCCCATCTTGTCATGTAGTCTACCCTGACGATGATGTACTCCTTGTTTCCAGAATTGGTCCTAGGGAGAGGACCTATTACATCCATGCCCCACTTCTCAAACAGGCCAAAAGACTTGATGGGTGTTTGAGGCTCGTAAGAAAGCCTTATGTCCCCCCATTGTTTGACATTCTTCATGTCCCCTCACTGTTTGACATTCCTTGCATGTTTTGCACCAGTCCGAGTGTCTCTATGAAGGCTAGACCAAGTGAAGCCTGCTTGAAGAATTTTCCTGCTAGTTGCCTCTTGAGAAAAATGGCCACCACATATCCCATCATGACAACTCCTTAAAATAGACTCAATTTCCTAGGAACTTGGTACCCTTCTTAAAATCAAATTCTTACCATTGCAGTATAATTCACCATTAATGAGCCTATACCTGACCACCTTCCTTGCCAGCCATGGTTTTCCCTTCTCATGTGAGTTAGGCTTTCCCTTATCTCCAAAAATTGTATAATCTCCAGAAGGTGGTCTTGCCCTTCGAATAAGGGTTGTTGAAATTTGACAGCTCCAAGAAATGATGTCTTTAGCTTGTTTGGCCTTATGAGTGACTTGTATCATATCAAATTCCTGCATGACCTTCCTCACCTACCTTAGCTAAGAATTTAAACTAGAATTTTTGCATGCCCAAGTGCCTTGAATTTGTTTAATTAACAGTAGTACTTACCCTTTAACATTCAACCTTTTTACTCCATGATCTAAGCATAATTTGAGATCCATGACAAGAGTGGCATATTTTGCTTCGTTGTTGGAATTTATCCCCTCTAGAACCTGGTTGGTGGGAACTCAAATGCAATATCACCATTATATTGTCTAGGAATCTCCACGGCCTTGATAACCTCTTTGACATTCAACAAAATCTTTGTTAATGTGTTTCCCTTCTTCATGCTCCAAAGGTATTCCAAAATGCTCTTACCATCTCCTCTTGCAACAGTGGATGAGCCTAATGCATCTGTTTTTTGTTATCTTAAAAGGGGCTGCATAAATCTATCACATTCTTCTAAGTTGGAAGACCTCTCGGCAGGCTATCTAAGATGGCTATTGGTTGTGGGTTTAAGTTCAATGAAGCATATGCAACTCTCGAGAACCAATATTTACTATGGCTTGCAATCCATAAAATGAGCAGGGAGCTACTTATTCCTGTAAAAATTTTGCACTCACGAGAACTCGTCCATTGTTGAAACTTAGATTCTTCTTAGAAGATGGGAATATGATTGTACAGCTCATTGTAAAGAGGAACAAAAAAGAAGTACACAAGCACAAGAAAGAATGGCACAACAGGTAGGGAGTACACAAGTATTGAATGGTGATTAACACCCTTAAATAAGTTGGTCATTTTTAATTCGATCATTTTAAATCAATTATTATTTACTTTAAAAAATCAATTTAAAAAACTATCCTGTAATATAAATATTATATATATATATATATATATTCCCAAAAATGAGCATCCCTACATTCTCTCCCCTCTTCTCTCTCTATCACTCTTCTATCTCTCTTTTCTTTCTTCTCCCTCCCTCATCTCTCTCTCTCTCTCTCTCTCTCTCTCTCTCTCTCTCTCTCTCATTATGGTTTACAAGATGAACATCAAAAAACATAATCATCATTAAGCTATAAAAAACTCAACAAATACATTAAAGAAGTTGGCATTATGAAGTAGTACCAACATTATTACTACGTTCTCAATACTTAGGAAACACACTCATTAGGCTCTACAACTCGCAACCATTAATTGGGCCAAATTCCTAATTAGTTTCTCATTCTCATCATCGTTGATGTCTCTGTATGTCCTCTAGTAAGTAATTGTGCTTGGGCCAAATTCCTAATTAGTTGCTCATTCTCATCGTTGATCTCTGTATGTCCTCCAGTAACCAATTGCACTTGATATTCTGAGGTCAAACATATTTATCATTGCAAGGTCGTTCTCCTTTGCTTTGATTATTTACCTTAATTCCAATAATAAGCTCCCTGAAATGTCTCTAGCTTTGTACAAGTCTGGATTGTTTGAGTCCTTCTTGTACATCTCATCAAGCACCATGTATCCTTGCAAGATGATACACTCCATGGTTAGCTTCTCTAATGATGGCGTAGCCATGACGCGTAGAAGGAAAAAAGTAGGGTGTGTTAATGGAAGAGAGGTGGGGCATCTGCACACTGATGGAGAATAGGGGGCAAGTTGGTGGAAGCGAAATGGGGCACGAGGCTTTGATAAAGGATAGGTGGGTCGTAAAGCTTTGATATAGGATAGGGGCGCTTGGGCTACACGCTTGGATAGGGCATAGGGAGGGAGGGGGTGGAGGGCTTTTGTGGGCACTTCACAGGCCATGCAGCATGGCATGTGGCATGCAAGCCACATGGCCTGCATGCCATAGGATGCAAGGTGGAATGCATGCCACTGGCCACACCGAGTGGAATGTGGCATATGCAGGCAATGCAGCGTGGCACGCCATGTTGTGTGTGCCATGCCACATGGGAGTAGCCACGTGTAATGCCCACACTCAGCAGGCATTACATGTGGCAGCCACATGTAATACCTGATTGTGGGCATTACACGTGGATTGTGCAATCCTTACTCATTCACATGTAGTCGCCATGCGACATGTTTGGCTGAGGGGGTGAAACGATCTTTGAAGAGCCCCCACCTAGTGGGGCCCCTCCATACATGTACCCCAATGTGGATAGACGCCCCAAGCACATTCACATACCCTCTTCTCTATCCACCACAGCTCTATTTCCACCCCCACCCTTGTACAACCTTCCCTTGCGCCATAACTTGCTATTACAAGCTTAGTACAAGCCCTAGGAAGAGGGAGTGTCACAACACTTGCACCCACAAACATCACATACAAAACCTATGTAGGCGAAAATTTTCAAACTTCTGCCAAAATTCCATGGAGTTGGAGACTCCATATACCACATTGAGGTCTTTAACCAAATTTGTCAAGCATTTGAAATTTTCAACAATGCAACCAAAGTACACCTCCTTGGACGAAGGCAAGGCCGTGCAATGGTTCCAATCCTTGGACCCTCGGCACAAAAGCATTTTCAAAGTAGTGAGAGAGGCCTTCTTCTCAGATTTGCACTCTACGAGCCCAAATGGAGCCCTGTCATCCAACTATTTTTTGCAATTTGGAACAAAAACTTGAGGAAACATTACGTGACTACATTGCTCACATCAAGTACCTTGATTCGCATTGTGAAGAGGGAAAAATTGAGAGAGAAGCAATTAATGAACTGTTTCCTCTTGGGCTTGCACAATCTAAGGCCTCATGACCACCTGTTGGTCAAGGACCCCTCCACCTTTGATCAGGCCTACAAATGGGCAATCTTTCTCGATGACAATATGTGAGAAAGCAATTGGCCGCTGCACCAATAACAACCCAAAGCTCATTTTTAATGTATCCTTCCTCTCCTCTCACGCCTCAAGCCTTACTGGTGGCACCACCCCAAACTAACTACTCATACAACGCACCACCACGACCTTCTCCAGTACCAATCTTTCCATCCCAATCGTTGTCTCTCTACGCACACCCTATTGCTCATGGAAAGATTTTGATGAGATCCATTGCTAAACTTGTGGAGCCCATGTGCTCCGCCATCTTCGAGGCACCCCTAACACCTCATCTCCCTTTTTCGGTGCCTCACATGGACCCTAAACCACTTGCACACACTATAGGTGCACCCGCCACCACCAGGCAAACCACATCTTTTGTGTTTCCTCTGCCATGGACCCCATAGAGTGGCAGAGTGTCCACAAAAGAAATGTCTACCAATGCAACCACAATGTCATGGCTGTGAAATTGATCTTTACTATAAGGATTGCTACCCATAGAGTGGCAGAGTGTCCACAAAAGAAATGTCTACCAATGCAACAACAATGTCATGGCTGTGAAATTGATCTTTACTATAAGGATTGCTATCCCTCAATTAGTTTCCCATTCCACAGGTGAAGGCATGCCCTCCCTTAACGTGTTGAGCATTCAATATGGGAAGATATTCATCACTATCCCATTGAATGTCATCAAACGGTTGCAAGCCAAGCTAAAGAAGGCCACATCCCAAAAGAAACAATGCTCTAAGCACGTTGGACATGGAGATGATCGAGTTAGTATCCGCACAGGCTCAGCAAAGACCATATCATCCTCCTCTGAGGGAGCGATGATCGTGCCGAACTGCCACTCTCCCATGCAACCCACCAAAAACTCACCAAACGGGAAAAACGGCTAGCCACATATCCCAATGCCATCCTTGAGAAGCAATGTCTTCAGGAGGCCCAAGCACTGGTAGAGCAATACCAAGCTCAACTTGAACTGCCACCCATTTTCGTAAGCTCTAACCCCATACCTAAGTGCGTGCCGTCCCCCATTAATCCTGAACTTCCACACCATGTAAGGCAGGAGACCCCACAAATGCTCAAGGCCGAGGACAATCCGTTCACCAACATGCTGTTGACAAATGACAATTTTTTCCCTCATGCGACTCTTCTTCCTCCAATGCCTATTTCACAAACGGCACAACCCAAATCCCACGTTCACATCGAACCACTTGATGTGCAAACACTAACATAGATTCCGACAAAGACTCATGCGACTCTTCGTCCTCCTCCAATGCCTATTTCACAAACGGCCCAACCCAAATCCCACGTTCACATCGAACCACTTGATGTGCGAGCACTAACATAGATTCCGACAAAGACTCACGAGGTCCGCACACCAAATTTACTAAGGTATTTTATCTTCCTCTACTGCAACCACCTCTCGACCTCCACACCTATCAAATAAGGACAAAATTAAACTTCCATATACTATCGTTGGTCCACCCTATGATCAAGGCCCCACCCCTCAAGAAGCCCCTACTCATCAATGCAACTTCCCTGGCCTCTTTGCCTCCCTTTCCTCCCAAATCCAAATGCCCATTGGAACCTTGTTAAAAGGTAGTCCAAATTTATGGAATGACCTTCGGGATTGGATGGAACACAAACTGCAGGCTTCTGTGGAGGAGAAAGCTCCCTGAGATTCCTCGGACAAATCTGATCCCCATCATCCAGATTTACTCCATCACCACCACCCACAACCCAAAGACGCACCAACAATTTGCGTCGTCCCGTCAATACGTTGGGACAATACTTTGAAGGTGATGACACACAAACGCAACATTGCTCATTTCCTATAATGGACATGTGGTCAAAGGCATCCTGGATGGAGGTGCTAGTGTAAGCATCCTCACACAAACATGTTGGGAAAACTAGGACCACCAAATTGGTGATCAAGCTTGCGGATGGGAACTATGTAAAACCCCTGGGCCTAGTGCATGACCTCAAGGTCATAGACTTTGACCTCAAGGTCAAAGTCTATGACATGGCATTCCACCTCTCATTTGTCGTCATGGACTTTTGTAATGCTACGTATAATGCCATCTTGGGTCGACCCTTCATGAGACAAACCCGACTAATCCATAACTAGGACCTGCATCATGTCTACCTCCGCAAACAGCCTCAAATGCTTAAGGTCAATTCATAAACTTGGCATTCACATCCCATGGCCAACTGTCCCTTTGTTGAAGACTTTGTGACCACCGCCAAGAGCAATGATCTCTTGGTCTGCGATGCTTGTCATCAAGTCCTTGATGATGCGGGGTGCCATACACGGTCACTTCTATCAATAGTGACGAAGTTGTCGACTACGATTGGCTTAAAATCCTTGTTACACTGGACACCCTCCTAGGTCACAAACTCAGCACACAATTCGTGCTCCCAAATGGCCAGACCCTTCATGAACCCTACAAAGCCATTGCCTCGCTTAACACCCTAATTTGGGTCTGGATAGATTTCCCTTTGATAGAAACATGCAAAGAAAACATGCCCTGCTGTCTCCCACCACAACTAGCCATAATCTTTTGCCATGGAAAACATGGGTCTCTCTGGGTAAACCATCTCTTAAAACTGCCCATGCCAAAGTTCAATTGCCTAGTGGACAATGCATACAAAGCTTTGTGTCTTTTACACAAACTTTACATATTGTATATAACCCATTAGCTTGTAAGTTTTATGTGGTTCCCATAGGTGAAACAAAAGAAGCAGTCGTCCTTGGCGGAAGTTGGGTCCAGAATGCTACAAGTACAATTAACTTAGCTAAAAACATAGCTACTGCCAAGCTTCCTCAGGGCAAGGTAACAATGATCCTCTGGAATGGGGAGTGCATCGAATCCGAGCCTCTTTCCCCACCAATTGCTTCCACAAATTGTACTCCCTCACCCCCCACAATAACTAGTACATCTTACACTACCCCTAAACTACCACCAAAACTCAACCCACCAAGAATATGGATTGGACTCCCAACTGAGAATAGTCTACAACGATGGGGGGCAAGCCCACATATATCCTATGGTCCACACCAATCTCATATTCCTGAAGGTGTGGAAAGCTCTTGGAAAACCCACACTAACAAAAGAAAACACTTATATTCAAATTTCACATGAAATGCGTTTAATGAGTATTGGGTCTTTCATTTCTAAAATTTCTACTGGGAATAACTAGTTGGAACGCAAATTTCATGTCATTGATATAGGGGCACTCCAAGGCCGGATTATCATTGGAAAGGAGTGGATTGATGCAATTCATTACCAAATCAATTGGCGTGAAGTAACGGCCACCATGTAAATCAACGACAAAAAGGCCACTGTCATCTTGTGTCCCCAAGAGGAAATCATCCACACACCCTCACCCTCGACTGCCCTTTCCCCTCATGCCCTCTCCTCTTCACCAAAAGTCTCGGGCCTATTTCCCCACCCCATGCCTCACCTAAGTCGGTCGATCAGCCACCACTGTCAACACCTATGATGGCTACACAGAACTATGGATCCCCAGACGGCCATTTCTAAAACCCAAGCACAAAAAACCAACTAAGCCAACAAACACCAACCCTAAGACAAAGCTTCAATGTTGGCTAGTCCCCGACCACCTATTACAAGGACAGGGCTACTACAAAGGCAAGACTCGCCTTTGGCTACCCAAACATGCCGCATGTGCTCATTCCCCAAAATAACTCCCCAGAAAGCCGCGACAAAAGGTCCCACAACCACGGGTTTGGCAACCCCAAGCAGAGCGAAGCCAACAACGCTGGGTGCCTACCAATGTGCCTACCAATGTGCTCCAAGCATAAGGCTTCCATGAAGGCAACACACACTTGTGGCTCCCCAAGCCACAATCGAAAAGCCTCTTATCCGCATCGACAACCACCTTATAGCTCAAAGGCTCGTCAACAAAAAAGCTAGAAGCCTTGCCAACCATGGACCTTCATCACTCAGCAGTGTTGGGTGCCCAAATGTCTCTTAGAAGCCCAAGGCTTCCAAGATGGCAATTTTATCATTTGGCTCCCAAGGCATACCCCTCAGCAGTTTGCTCAAACCACACCCACCACGCCATTACCTATCGAATCGACAAAGATGGTTTGGCAACCAACGGGCAGGCAAGTTTCCTCCTCCTCGACAAAATCCTTCGGACTTGCCCACACCCAACCCATGGGCACTCAAAAGCTCAATTTACCCAACCCTTTCAACCCAATGGAGCCTCATCCACAAAGCTCAATCCCGCCCCTCGACTTCATCACTGAACCATGGGGAAATGCTACAAATGGCTGAGCTTCTCCAACCACTCAAAGATAAACTCAAAGGTAAGATCACAAATCTAGCCACATGGGGCACTCATAGTACAAAACCCTCTTTAGGGGTGCTGACCAATAAACACATTAAGAGAGAGAGAGAGAGAGAGAGAGAGAGAGAGAGAGAGAGAGAGAGAGAGAGAGAGAGAGTCTCTAGGTGATTAGGACGACGAGAACACCTTTTGCCCTCACCTATGCACAACACCTGTAAATCTCGCTGGGCTCTATCTTATGCGCACACAATGCATAAAGCTTCATCATATCGATAGCCATTCTGGTACATCTCTGGTGGATGGGGGGACCATAGTGGGTGCAAGCCTGGTCCATGGTACGACCCATTGCCTGGATCTTCTTAATCACCCCTACTACACCCAAATAATTACGCTTCATGTCACCAATCCTACCCGAATAATTACGCTTCATGTCTAATCAATCCTGCCCGAATAATTACGCTTCATGTCTAATCAATCCTACCCGAAACTTCTTCTTTGGCTCCACATGTATGGATCCACGTCGACATCGGCTACCACTCCTACCAACACAGTATCCCAGAGCTCCAATGACAACAAAAGACAAAGGATAAAAAGAAAAAGAGAGAACACCGCAACCTGATGACTCAACATCCACGGGAATCCAGACACCCACCATCACTCACGCTATCTTGAAAAAGATGCTAGAGATTCATGAACATTGCCATCGACATACAGCATCTCTGAGCGCAAGTAGTCTCCATGCGTGTTGCCTCCTTGTTCCTCTACAGAATTCCCCCCTCGCCACTTGCTTACTAACTCCATTGTTTTTCTAACCTCTCCTTAATAACACCACCTCCCACTTGGATACTGGTCATTAAGTATTCCGTGCTAGTCTACTCATTCAAGTACTCCGACTCCTCTAATGAGGATGTCCTGCACAAAAGTAATTTTGGAAAAAAAAAACAAAATAAAGAGTACTACTGGGCACATACAAAAAAGCAAACTCATAAGAGCCCATCAAACTCACTAGAAACTTATCGCTAGTACTCCATTGACTTCTTTCCATCTTACTGACCCCCCCACTCCCTCTAATTTCCGGAGAGATAGGAGAACCAACCAAGTGTGACACTTCCCCATGGGCCTCAACAACCCCTCTCACCGATCATGAGGATGTGATCGACTTTAGGAAGGGGAGTATGTTAACCATATATATTGGTTAACACATTCCTATGACAACTATGTCCACACACTTATGTAATGGGCGCCCATGCTATATTGTAAATCCCATCATTTGATGAGGAAAACACCCTAAAGACGCTCCCAGGTATTGAGCTTCACAGGATAGACAAGAGGATCTTGGTCAGTTGGCCAAATCATAGAGAAAAGCTTTGTAACTTTTTTTGGGCGCCCCAGGTCACTTACTCCCCCGCCGGGGGTGGCATAGTGGGAAAAGGCTTGGAACTATAAAAGCCAATTTCTCTTGTTTGTAATTCATTCTCCCATTTATGCAATAGAAGTGCAGTGTACTCTCTCTCCCTCTCTCTTGCAACTCTAATCAAGCATGTGTAGTGTGCTTAAGATTAGGATTTGGGAGTGATTAGTGCATGCATCATAAAGAGAAATCTTGCATGTATACCCTTCCCCTACAAGCTAACTCCCATACTTGCTCTTTGCTAGGCTTGTTCTTGGGTTATTTGGATCTTCATTATTCTATTTACTATTTTCTTGATACTACCCCAATGTGCTATGCACACCTCCCACTAGCTCAACCAAGAGTCCATTGTTGCAGAAACATTCCTATCCCCATGACATGACCATTACGCCACCATTGATGTATTAATCGAGCCTCTACTAATGTTGCTTCACTAGTGAGAGCTATGCGCCACTTCTCTTACGTTGCTTTGTGCTCACCTTGAGATGTGCTGTACACATGCTTTGTGGTATGGGCAATCATGCTCTGCTTCCAATGGACCTCTCCCTATGAAGAACAAGATTGTTCCCTATCTATTAGGACATTATTTTTGCCACCATTAAGCACATATCAAATTGTATTGTTTGCATGTGCCTCGTTTGCCATGAAACTAAAGAAATCCGCCCTTTCACAACCATGGTTATACATCAACTCATTGTTGATGCACTCCTAAAATAGACATTGAGCCTCCATATCCTTCTCTTTCATTTTGCATGTCGCATTTGTTAGGAGATCCTACATGTTGCATGAAAACTAAAGTCATTTACAATGTAACATAGCCGAAATCCTTTGACCACATTTATTATGAAATTTATAATATGCTACCTTGGGTTATACACATGACAACCTAATCTGATGTTCATTGGGTGTAGTTGAATTGTATCCATGCATGTCTAAGGTCCCTGGAGCTAGTTCGTCGCATTTGTCCGGAGAGTTTGATATGGTACTAGAGTAGACGGAAGGACGTCAACACATGGCTGGGATGATGCTTGTTGTCTAGGATGGAAACCATCATCTTAAAGCTTGGCAAGAACAGGTAAGAACCACACGAATTGATAGAGACAAGGTTTCAAAGGTGAATTGTAGGGTGGTTCGATCCTACAGGAGGAGGAGGCAAAGTTTCTAATGGCTTTACGCATGATAAATAAGTAAGTGGACTTGTATCTTGTTATTCATGTGATTAAAGTGAACAAACATCTTATATGTGATCATTCTACTAATTTTATTTTATTATGCATGCAAAAATGCTAGGGTGGCTAACATTCATATGCCAAACACAATGGCAGAGAATATATTCATGATGTAGCGTGTGGGGCTAGCCGATCCATAGTCGTTTGTTGAAGTTTAGCGACGAGGATCATGCATGGATAGAGAAATCTCTAATCCATCGAGGACCTAACAGATCTAAATGGCTAAATCTTCCCATGGCACTCTGTTAACCACATATTGGTTAACGCATTCCTATGACAACTATGTCTGTACACTTATGTAATGGGCACCCATGCTATATTATAAATCCCGTCATTTGATGAGGTAAATTCCCTAAAGATGCTCCCAAGTATTGAGATTCAAAGGAAAGACAAGAGGATCTTGGTCAGTTGGTCAAACCATAGAGAAAAGCCTTTTAACTATGTATTGGGCGCCCCATGTCACTTACTCTTAGGCAGCCTAGTGGAAAAAGGCTTGGAACTATAAAAGCCAATTTCTCTTGTTTGTAATTCATTATCCCATTTGTGCAATAGAAGTGGCATGTTCTCTCTCTTTTCCTCTCTCTTGCAACTCTAATTTAACATGTGTGGTGTGCTTAGGGTTAGGGTTTGGAAGTGCTAATCACTTGTTTTCTCTCTCTCTCTCTCTCTCTCTCTCTCTCTCTCTCTCTCTCTCTCTCATATGACTAGGCTAAACAATATGATCCTCTTCCACGGAAATCTCACACGATCTTCGTGAGAGAGTTTGCATCACCCATTGGAGTAGAGCAACCGCCTCATTGTGACGAGTGTGGGAGGACGGCAGTGTGACGAGTGGCTACGATGGAGCTATTGAGTCATGATTGAGCTGGGCGGATAGGCAACTTTCCATGCACGTTAGGGTAGGGTTTCCTTAACATCTTTGGCACCGCTATGTCGGGAAACCCTACCTTAACGTGTTATGGGAAGTTGCCTATCTGTCGAGCTCGAGCATGGCTCAAGAGCTCCACCGTAGCCGCTCGTCATCGCGCCGTCCTCTCGCACTCGTTGTCACACCTAGGTGGTTGCTCTAATCTACGGGTGATGTAAACTCTCTCACGAAGATCGTATGGGATCTCTGCGGGAGAAGAGGATCAAGTTGGTTAGCCTAATCACGAGAGAGAGAGAGAGAGAGAGAGAGAGAGAGAGAGAGAGAGAGAGAGGAAGCAAGAGGGAATAAGTGATTAGCACTAAGATTGAGCGCAAGGTGAATGAAGAAATGTGGGCAATCCAAAGAACATACATTGGCAACAAGGACACATGTATCCGAACTCCTCGTGGTGGTAAGAGGTGTGGGCAACACACAAAGGGTGTGCCTACACCATCATTCGAAGAGTATTATAAGCACTCTAATGGTCTCATCAGACAGTGAATGTGGTTTTACCTAGATCAATGCTTCATTGTTATATTGTGGACACCAACATAGACCCAAATTCCAATCTTCCACCCCATGATATGGCTCATTTTTGTGGGAACTAACCTCACAAATAAAGAGATGTATTCATTATGGGAAGGTGGTACCAAGTGGAGAGCAAGAATGTAGAAGGCTTCATGCCCACCACTCCTACTATAGCGGTGGGGCTACAAGGTCCTTTGCAATGGCAAGTAATAAAACACCATATGGGTCTACTATATGGGCATGGAGGCAGGTGGCTCATGCATGCAAAATGATATTAGAGTTAGGTATTGCACGTCGATATTAGAGGAAGCGGTAAAAAAATAAAGGTATCTTTGAAAACGAAAGCTAGAGTAGTAGAAGAAGTGCAAAGGCTAGAGCACACGCATGAAGTCTTCAAGAACGAATTGCATGGGGATGATGCACACGTTAGAAAATATGATGTGCATGTGAAAGATAAACCATGTTGTACATGTACATGTCCAGATTTTGCATATAGAGAATCCAAGAAGAAGCCTTATCTTGCATGCAAGCCCTTGTACTTCATCCACCAACCGATCCTTTTGGACTTGGAGCTCTACAAAGCTTGTCTCATAAGAGAACCTACCCTAAATTAGACCATTGAATGCATGGAATTTCACATGACAAATTGTATCATTTCACGTTCTATCATATTTTGGGACTTCTGTAATAGTTGTCATTAATGCATTCTTTTTTTAAAACCATTATTTAGTTTTCTTAGAATCAACCTCATTGTAGAGGGTTCAACTATGCAATATCTTGTGCATGTTACCTTTGTGGGCAATTGAGGAGAGAGAGAGAGAGAGAGAGAGAGAGAGAGAGAGAGAATCTTTTTGGAATCTTCTCGCCCGATTCCAAAAAATCCCTCACTAGTAAGATCTCACCATATAAAATCCCTCGCTAGAAAGAGCTCACTAGAAAATCTGCTCACTATAAAATCTTTTTGGAATTTGCTCGCCCGATTCCAAAGGAGGCTCAACTTGAATTGTATATATATATTATTTTATGGGGGTCTCTTCATCCAATTATATGTATGTCAATGCATCAATGCATCAATGTCAATTATATATATATTATTTTATGGGGGTCTCTTCATCCAATTATATGTATGTCAATGCATCGATGTCTAACTTCTTATAACATGTTGTATCTCTTGTTGAATACTAGTCATGGTGTGGTAGACCAAGAGATGTCTCTTACTCTATTCATATGGGACTAGCTTTAAAAATTAAAATTTGTATAAGAAAACCTATGCATTCACTATGTATAGATTTCTATTATAAAGGTCACTATGTTGTGTACGTAGAAGGGTTTTCACTTGTAAATAGAATTGTTGTCTCAAGAAAAAAAAGTTATACATTTTTTTAAAACTCTATGTATATTTCATGAGCCTTAATTTTATAATTAACCTTTAAGTATGGGACTAGCTAAAGGTCATTTTAGATTATCTTAATTCTTATTTTTGTAGTCTCGTTTATTATCTTATCTGATGTTGATTCAAGTCTATACTTTTTTAATCATTTGTGTAACTGTTACATGGAAAACTTTATTCAAATAATTCTTTGCTTGTTGGGGGTGATAATGCATTAACTTGGGGGTGATAATGCATTAACTTTACCAATGCACGTGAATAAATATGATGTGCTTACTATGGTTTAGTAATTGTACAATGAATACATGCATGTGTGTGTGTGTGTGTGAATGCACGCACCTATGCGCACACATGCATGTATATGCACATGCGTGCACACACACACACACACACATTTGCACTCCTTGGGGGAACACACATAAAAAAAATTTTGAGCAGTCCTCCATCCATGGCCTTTGGAGCCATCCTTATGGATCATTTGAGATGTAATGTGCAGTGTGTACGGCGGTGGGGGAGCCAATTCTTTTAAAATTTGTTCCCAAAAATCACTAGCATGCATGCAAAACACACTCACTCACTCACTTATGCATATTGAGAAAGGATCCACTAGTTAACTAACTTGTTTCTTTCATTAAGATGCACTCTAAATTTCTGTTGAGGAGCTCCCCATCATGCTGTTGTTGCGTGACGAGTGAAGATCAATGCAAGGATGCAACAAAAAGATACTTGGGGCTCTTGTAAGGAGTTCCAAGTTGTAAATGAGTGTGGGAGTGGGCTTGACAATAATTCCACATGGGAACTTTTGGGAGTTTTAGAGTTTTTGTATAAAAGGTGGCTCATTTGAGAGCTTAGGGACACATTGGGCAAACTCATGTTTGAGCTCTCTTAAGACTAGCTCTCCCTCTTCTTCCATAGAGGTGCAAGCTCTTCTCTCTTCCCATCTACATTGTTGTAAGTTCTATTTTTTGTTAATTCAATGCAATGAGTTTATATTTGTCTCTCTTCTCATGTCAATTCTCTAGTGTGCATGTTTCTTGTTGATAGCTTCAAGGTTTGTGTGCATGCTAGGGAAATGAGTATTTGAGAATGAAGAATGCTTTGATCTTGTGTATGCAATAGCTAAGATTTCTTCTTGTTTTGAATGTATGAATGAGTGGGATGATGAGTGAGTGAGCAATGCCAAGATTGAGCTTGTGTGTGTGTTAAGTCTATGTCAATAGTAGTAGTATTCTTAGCATTCTCTCCATCAAATGGGTAAGCTTTTGTGCACCGGTACGGGTTGAATCCCTAGCTCCGGAAGGGATGCAAATCCCATTGGATTGAGCTACATGTGGATCATACTACTCTTGCTACAAGTGAGAGAGTTTTTCGTCTCTCCATTGGCGCTGCTGCCGGGGAGAAGACTCAAATCCGGTTGAGAGTGTGTGGAAACCACCACTATTTCCTCTCTTGGTTGCAAAACCATTGAGTGATTAGGTTAAGTTCGGGTGTGCGATCCCGGTGTGAGTGGATAAGGTTAGGATAAGAAAAAAAACCATTGAGCGGTTGAGGTTTCTCCCGCATTGTTTTTTATGTTTTATTGCTTTTATTCCTTTTCAAGTACCGTCATTATGCTTACCTTCATTGTTTTTTGTCATTTCATGCTTTCATGCTTTTCGCTAACATGTAATTAGTAAAAAAATAAAAATAAAAGAGGTGCGTTGCTAAGCTCTTCCATAGCTTATGCAAGCTCCATAGGTTCCCAAGTGTGAAGCCCGCTTTAAGGAAGAGAGGAGAGAGGGAAAGAGAAGGGAGAAAGGAAAAAAAAAAGAAAAAAAAAGAGAGAAGTGGCACATTTTATTCTTATTTATTTATTTTTGTTATACTTTTTCTCAAAGTTGGGTTGGCTGTTGGCTGACCGGGGTACTGCCGCGTGGAGACTGGCCTGCGTAGGAGACTGGCCGGTGAAGGAGACGAAAAAATAAATAATATATATATATATTTTAAAAAAAAAAAAACGAAAGGTGGCTGCGTGGCCAAAAATAGGCCGCGTGGAGTTGAGTTGGTTGCAGCGTTGAAGGTGGTGGCGTGGAGTTGAGTTGGCTGCAGCGTTGAAGGTGGTGGCATGGAGTTGAGTTGACTGTGCAGCGTTGAAGGCGGTGGCGCAGTGAAGTGGCCTCTGCCTGTGGCCAACGCAGGCGGCGAAGGTGAGCCTCAGCTGAGAAGCAGAGGCGGAGAAGTAGGCTAACTCGGCCTCTAAAGCGTCCCGCCTGCTCTCGGATGCTGCAAGAAGGTGACACAACTCAATGCACTCCTGGTGTGACTCCATGAGAGAGGCCTGGGCCTGCTCTGTGAAGATGGTGTTGGAGAGGTGCGACGACGTAGGAGCGAGCCTGAGTGAGGGCGGCCTGTGCCTGGCGGAGGTCACTGAGAAGGTGCTTGGAGTCAAGAAGTCGGCTGCAGCAGACGGGCGGCAGAGTGAAGGCCGGCGACGGACGTAGAGGGGCTGCCGGCGAAGGTGAGCCTCAGCTGAGAAGCAGAGGTGGAGAAGTACAAATTAAAAAAAATATATATATATATATATAAAGCCAACCACTCGGTGCTGGCTGGCAAGAAGGCGAAGCAAGCGAAGAGTAATCAGTGGGCCGGCGGTGGCCGGCAGATGTGAAAGGGGTGCGAAGGTGGAGCATTGAAGGCGCACCCACAGTAGGCATACAGCTGGCGGCGAGGAAGCATTGAAGGAGCACCGAGAAGGCCAAGCAGCTGGCGAGGAATCCGGAGGCGGCAGATAAGGGTAGTGATTTTTTTATTTTTTATTTTTTTAATTTCTTTGTTAATTACATTTTAAAAAAAAAGTAAAAATAAAAAAACAATAAAATAAATATATATATATATATATTTCATTTTTAAAAAACTTTTGTAAATTTTTTGTGCATAATTAGAGTAACTTGTATTTTTTTAGAATTTCTGTAATTTTGTGTATAATTAGTATTTTTGTGTAATTAGTAAGAAAACAAAAGAAAACAAAAGAAAAGAAAAGAAATAGAAATAGAAAAAAATTCTGTAAATTATGTGTTTTTTAGGAGTCCATATTCTTTGCATATTTTGTAATTTTTCATTTTTTTAAATTTCTGTAATTCTTTTTGCATAATTAGAGTAACTTGCATTGTTTTAAAATTTTGGTAATTTTGTGCATAATTAGTATTTTTTTTAGCGTAATTCATATTTTTGTGTAATTAGGAAAAAAAAATAAAAAAAGGTTTAAAAAATCATTTTAAAAAAATCAAAAAAATAGGATAGATAGTTACAAATATATTTATTTTAGTTGCATTTAGTGGTTAGGTAGGGTAAAATATATATATATATATATACATATATATATATATATATATATATATATATATAAACAAAAACAAAAAAAAACAAAAAAAAAATTGACCTTATGCACTTGCGGTCGGGACGTCTTATAGACTCTGCCATATGGCCTAGGGCACCTTCTAGAGTACCTACGCAGGAAAGTGGGACCCAATCGGTAGGAAATTTGGCAGATATTGCTGAAACCTTTTTCGAATCCCAATCTGATACCCTTTCCAGAACAACTAGCTCATTGTCCATGGACAATCTAGGGCCGTCAAATAGTCATCCCTTAGCCCCAAATAGGACACCCACAAGATCTTTTAATCCATTTGAAGCCGACACCATGGGGTTAACACTCAATGTGAGACTCCAATATGTCTACACGAATGCTCAAGGAGCTGAGATCTTTAGGGATCCACAACAACGGTATCTCGTTAAGATCGCAGACTTTTTCTCAGAACTTGATAGAGCACCTCTAGTCAATGACCAGGGTAACATGTACATGGGTGGAGATGGTGTTCGCTATGAAGTCACCTACCATCCAGAGAATGTAGACAAATTAGGGGAGCTCTCTAAAAGCGAGTTCTTAGACTTATCAAAGCTTTCCAGAGCAAGGGAGTCTAGAGATGATTGGCTCATTGAGCCGGACATGCTTGGACCCTCCAATGCCCAGTCCTCAAAGCCATCCATAGATGATTTTCTTCTTGTAGATCTAAATTTGGAAAGGGATAGGAAAGGCAAGAGCAAAATGGATCAAGGGGCTGAAAACCAATGGGAGTTTGTACGACAAATTCCAGTGACAAAGGTCTTACAAGATGACCCACTTCAAGAGGTCTATAAGGACTCTTTAGAGGGATATTATGCCATAGCTAGATTGCCAGAGCTAGATCTTCCTTTAGCACTTGTGGTGGTAGTCGAGAAGCTTGCAGGACACATGAACCGAATCATCCAATGAATACCGAACCTTAGATTGGAAGGAGATTCGGGAACTCACGTGGAAAGGACAACCATTATTCATGGAAGTGTTCTCAACAAATACAGCTAAACCAGGAGAGCCAGCCTTTCTTGGAGAAACTGTTGCTCCTCCCCTACGAGAGTTCACTAGAGAGGGACCCTCAACATCAAAGTGGACCACTGCAAGTAGCCCAACTCTAGCACCAAGATATTATCCTACACCAAAAGTGCGACCACAGATCACACCACAATAACATTTTTCTCACTATGACAATCGGAGGGTAGGTGAGCCAACTCGGCCTCCCATAAATGCACCTCCTGAAATGCGGGTAACAAGATCTTTGGAGGGGGTTGGTGAGGCAAGTAATAGGGGACCCACACCAATTTGGGATGCATGTGGACCATCTTACCAAAGAGAGGAACAATTCCCACTGAGAGTGAGAGGCCGTAGGCCCTACGATGAGTATTCAAGACAAGTAAGGCCATCAACTCTTCAAAAACTAGTAAAGAAGTACGATGGGTTAGGAGATCCATATGACCATGTAGCAGCATTTAGGCAAGCTGTTCGAGCTGAGCAAGTGACTGACAAGCATACTCAAATTGAAGGATTTGGGCTCACTCTTGAGGGAAAGGCCCTTGCTTGGTTTCAGGCACTAGAGGCTTCAGACAAATCTTCTTTACGAGTTCAAGAAGAGAGATTCATTGCTGCTTTTTCCTTGATGGGGATTCAACATGACACGGTAGCAAACATCTACTCTTTCAAGCAAGGTGAGACTGAGAGTGTTAGAGACTGTGTAAATAGAATGAAGCAGTACATTAATCGTTGCCCAGAAGATGAGAAGCCTGCCCAGAGTCGATTAATTTCTCTCTTCTTAAAAGGACTCAAAAATTCAACATTGCATACACATCTCTATGCAAAGAAGCATACAAATTTCAATGAGTGTTGCCATGATGCTATGGATTTCACAGATAACTTCAAATTCCAAGATGGTTCTGGCCCTGAGATGAAACCTAGAGATCAGTGGGGTGATGACCAAAGTTCAGGGTCTAGCGCGCTAGTAAGTCCAGACCAGATAGCTAACCTAGTACTAAGGAGATTGGGACAAACCTATCGCCCACCCATGTAGCCACAACAACAGCAGCAGAGCGAATGAGGAGTGTACTACCTATAGGTCCTCATCTTTGTGGAGCATGTGGCGGTAACCATAAAACCGAAGAATGTAATACCTTTTCTCCTCTAATCACAAACCAACCCACAAAGAAGTGGTGCCAAGCCTATGCTTGGAACTTTACCCACACCACACAGGAATATACTCGCATTGCAAGAATGAGACAGGAGCGTGAGCAGCAAAGGGGTGGAGTGGCTCCACAAATGTATCAACAGTATACTAATTTTGAACGTAAGCCACCGATGGCACAAGAGCAAGCACGACCTGTTCTTGGTGCTCAACCTCCTGCTCCTGGGACTGCTCCTGTGAGGGTTGTTGAGTACGACAATTCAAATATGTGTAGAGACTTGGTAAACCCAGGCTATGTGGAGGAGGAATATGCATCATATTCATCCAAGGAAAATCTCTTTGAAAGTCCCGCATATCCAAGCCAAGCACTGGAGACTCAACCAGGGGAACAAAATTCTTTGATGTTGCTAGGCAGCTACCAACCTAGGACTCCAGGCCCCTCAGGTCAATGGCAGCAAAGGAAAGTAGAAGCCAAACTAATGGGCCCCTGTTATGAGTGCGGAGAACCCCATTGGGCTCGTGATTGTCCACATTGCTCAAGGCAAGCATCTCGATCCAATACAACAGTACCACAGTTTCCACCAATTGAAAGATATTGTCTAGGGTGTTGTGTAGAACACTTCCCAAAGGATTGTTTGCTGAAACCACATGAGGAAGGCACCTCTCAACCAAAGGTCTCACTCAACCTTGTAGGGGCAGTTCCATCACCACCTTCATCAGAGAATGAGGATGTCGTGCCACTTAGAGTCATGACTAGATCACAGACACGAAATGCCGAAATGCAAACTGATGAGACACCTCGAACTAGTGATGCAAAGGCAAATCTAGTGGACAAGACCCTACATTCCAATAGAAAAAGGACCACTAGGAGGAAAAAGAACCGCAACAAGCAAACTAAAAGTGCATCCACTAGTTCTCAAGAAATCTCTAAACAAAACATGAGGGATAAAACTTTTACATCCCAAGAAGTGCATGAGGAGCATCAACCTTAACCTGGGCCTAGTGCTAAACAAGATGAGGCTAGTACGACTGAGGATAGTTCTGGGGGTTCTGTTTTTGTGGATAAGGTGAATGAGACTCTAGATGCCGTCATTGATGCTCATAGAAGTCGCATTGCAGCTTTATCTGAGCTACCCAAGAAGCTTCAAGAATACCCAAACCCTCGTGAGGAGAAGATCAATCTAGCTGTACATCAGCAACTCATTAGGGAAGCTCAATCAATACTTGAGGGACCACCTCCACCTATTCCTCGGGGCCCAACCTCTCTTAAGCCAACATTAGAAACCATACCAGAAGTGTCATCAAGTCGGGAAATGAAAAGTGAGCTCATTTCACAAGCTCATAGCGAGAAGTCTGTAACAATTGCCACCCCATTGAAAGAAGGTATTCTGCCACCACCTAGCCTTGTCTTCCCATGCAATAATGACGTTATTGATGCTAATGAGGACATGGCAAATGAGATGTGGGCAGCAGTTCACGAGAAAGTTAATGAGAATATGTCCTCTATTATTTCACCTCCATTCTCTGAGGTAGATTTTACCAGGGGCACAGAAAACAACTTTAGACGCCCAAGCATCCAGGAGGAAGTTCAAACAATTGTTTCTCCTAGAAGTAAGCATACAATGAAAACCTTACCATCATATTTGGGAGAATATGAGAACTGTTCTCAAACCTTGAGGATACCCTCTATGCATAAAAGGTTGACAAAGGAGATGGATATGGGTATTGTGCAAGCTATTTTGTCAGCACCAGTGGCTTGTACCTTACCTTTTCTTGATTTGATAAAGCTTCGACCAGAGTTGTGGAATGATATTGCCACATGTTTGTCAGAGCAGGTATTGCTACAAAAGGGTCACCATCAATGTACTATACACCCTGAGACAAAGCATGTTTTGCCAGTTCCGATCAACAAAGTAGGAAAATTTTGTGAGGATGATCAGGGAAATGCTACCCTCCCATTAGAAGTGCGAAAAGTAGCTTCAACTGCAATACTTGATAGTGGTGCAGGAGTGGGCATTGTGACAAGGTCCATTTGGGAAAAGTGGGGCAAACCAGCTATTAGGAGTACCAGGATGCGCTTGCAGCTAGCAGATGGAAGCTTAGAACATCCCCTTGGGCTGCTTGAGAACATCCCCTTGGGCTGCTTGAGAACATATTGGTCACCACATGTGGGATTGAATATGAGCACACCTTTACAGTAGTGGATTTTGGAAAACATCCAAACTATGAAGTGATATTGGGTAGACCATTCATGCGACAATTTCAAATGATTCAAGATTGGGGATACAATTATTTGTACCTCCAACATGATTCTGTCATCACAAGGGTCAACCTAAAGAATCACTCCTATCGTGATGTAACAAGGTCTCCAATAGATGAGTTTGATTCTACTTCATCTGAGGGCTCAAGAGTTACATTGTCAGATGGGCGAGAAGATCTATGGATGTGTGGAGCCTCATGTAAGGATTTCAACACTGAGAGACTTAACGGTAATCGAAGTGTATCAAATGAGGCATACATTCCACAACCCTTCCCTGAGCACTTAATTGATCCACTAGAATGGAGTCATGTTCTTACAACATTATTGACATGTGCTTTACCTAAGCCAATTCAATTTTGTGACTCAGATGGATATGACATTATTCCTATACGAATGGTACAACCATGTGACCTTCTAGATGATTTGTACTATAGGAATGCATCCACAACAGCACTGCATGTAGAGGAAGTCTCAGTGGAGGATTTAACACTCGAATCTGCTAATGATGCTGATAAGGAAGATGGATGGGACTCTGATTTTGATAATGATGTGATAATCCCTGAGGAAGAGTTAGGAAAGGCACGCCTGCTCTTGAGAGGAAGGGAGGTTCAAGTAGAGATCCCTCGAAGCCGACCTAAACGTAAATGCTGTAAAAGCCATAAGAGAATCTGTAAACAAGATGAGAGGGAACGACGTGAGAGACTACAAAAAGAAAAGGAGGAGTCTAAGAGTGAACTCTCTCGACCACCACCTCACTTCTCAGGAAAGAACGGATATCTATACTATGTCCAAGCACAAGATAGTATCAAAGACCAAGTAAAACGATCAATGAGTGAAGACTCAAGTGGACAAGAACAGGGTCTCAATGTTCCCCCTAACTTCACACAGTACACTCTTCAAGATCGGAAGATTGTTCTTCAACAGCCCATGCGACAAAAACCAAGCGTGCCAGGGTTTCATATGATGGTCCAGAAGATGCAAAAAAGATTGATATCGCTAAGCCAGGAGAGGAGCCTTGCTATGTGTGGATTGCCACAGACTTGTCCATAGATGAGGAGAAGTTATTAATTCAAACAATAAAGGAGTATCGCGATGTTTTTGCTTGGAGTTATAAAGACCTCAAAGGAGTTGATCCAAGTATATATCAGCATACAATTCCATTGCGAGAGGATGCAAAGCCTTCCAAGCAACATCCTTATACCTACAATGAGAATTTTGCACGAAAGATAAGGAAGAAATAGACATGCTCTTAGAGGCAGAATTTATCTATGAGATTGAACACACTGAGAATAGGTCTCCCCTATTGTAGTGGTGCCCAAGAAAAATGGAAAACTTCGAGTATGTGTAAACCTCAAGAAGGTAAATGCAGCTACTGTACGTGATCATTACCCACTTCCAATCATGGATCATGTTCTGGAACGAGTTGCAGGGAAAAAGACATATAGTTTCTTGGATGGATTCTCCAGTTACAATCAAGTGTCAATTGATCCAAAGGATCAACACAAGACAGCCTTTGCTACTGAAGATGGCATCTTTGCCTATCGTGTTATGCCATTTGGTCTAACAAATGCACCAGCAACCTTTCAGCAGTTAATGAGTCATGTATTCAAGGAGTACCATAGGCAATTTCTTGAGATCTTCATGGATGATTTATATGTTCACTCACAAGAGCGTGATGATCACATAGAACACCTCAGACTTGTGTTTCAAAAGTGTTAACTTTATCGTATATGCTTGAATCCTAACAAGTGCAAATTCATGGTAAGACAAGGGAAAATCTTGGGCCATATTGTTTCTCGCAATGGGATTTCAACAGATATGGATAAAATTGATGTCATTGTCTCATTACCTCGGCCTATCAACCCTAAAGGGGTACAAACATTCATGGAACATTGTGGCTATTATCGTCGATTCATCTACATGTATGCTGTCCTAGCCAGACCATTATATGCTCTTCTTGTAAAGTTTAATTGGACTGATGAGTGTGAGGAATCCTTTGAAAAGTTGAAGCAAGCATTAGTGACTGCACCCATCTTACGGGCACCAGATTGGAACCAAATCTTTCATGTCCATATTGATGCTTCAAACTTTGCAATTGGATGTATTTTGGCTCAATCGGGAGAACATAATAAGGATTTCCCAATCTCATATGCTAGTCGACAGTTGAACAATGCTGAGAAGAATTATACCACAACAGAAAGAGAAGGTTTGTCCATGATATATGCAGTGAAAAAGTTTATATAATAGCCTTGTGCTTTAAGAACATGCTTTGGGACCCAACGAGTAACAATCTGAGATTTAGGCTTGGAAAAGATGTGCTTTTTAGGAGGCTTAGCAACTAGGCTAGATGGTACAAGTTTGTACGCATCTTTGGGTAGCCAAATTGATAATTCCTTCTTGCCTGGCCTTCTTTGAGCAGTGACTAGAGTAGTTGGAACATGCCAGCCATGGCCCTCACTTGAGGACTCATCGATTATCCACATCATTTGTGTTGGAGCTTCAAGAGCAGATTTTGAAAGTGGGTTGTGTAAGGTAGAAACACCACCCTTTTGACATGATAAAGCTCGTGGACTAGCAGATCCCAGAATGTAATCAGAATCAATTTGAAATTTGTATTGTCTATTCTTCCAATCTAATGAGCAATTGGTAGCACTTAACCATGATCAACCGAGAACAGCTTCTACCACTGCCTTGGACTTACTTGCCACATAAAAGGGCACTGACATCTGGTGATCCTAAATGGACATCATAATGACACATTTTCCCTCTATAGGGTTATCTTCACCTGAGAAGCTTCGTAAGTCAACAGTAATGTGCACAAGTGTTGGTTGACCCAAGGCTATCCATGTGTCAAACGAGAGAACATTATAACCTTGGGGTGGATGCCTTGGTTTCCATGGGGTGAACACTGACGTCTAAAAGCTTCAAAAAAAGACCTTCAAGGACTCTATCACCTTGATAGATGTTGGTAGGACTCCGGGGTACATTAGGGGCCCTCGAGACCGATGCCCTCATCTTCATGGGATACTCCTTATGACAAAAAGAAAGAAAAGGGTCTGTCGCCTTTGAGATACTTAGCGGCCTTTAGATTCTCTTGGGGCGGAGGTCTCTTGGCCATTGCTTGGGTCTCATTGGGATGGAACCTTCCTCTTTATTCATCTTTCACACACACACACACACAAAAAAAAAAGGAAAAAAAAAAGAAAGAAAGAAAGAAAAAAAAAGAGGTCCAATCACCATTGCTCATATTTAGGAGTAGGTTTGCCACTTAAGAAGAACTTAAATACTTGTAGGACGTTGAGACTGCGGTCATAACCTGTGGTGTGCAAGCACACTTGCCTTTGCATAGCACTATCTACCACTTAGTCTCACTTTGACTAGTCTTTACTCACCTATTTTAGTACTCTTTAAAACTCTAATCAGCCTTTCACTTGTATGCTCACGTGTGAGATTGTCATTGCTGGTTTTTTTCTTTCCTTTTCTTTTCTTTTTTTCAATAAAAGGCTTTACTTGTATCCATTGTTTTTTGCAACTCTTGCTTCTACCGCGCTCGAGGACGTGCGCAAAATAGGAAGGGGGGAGTGTTGCGTGACAAGTGAAGATCAATGCAAGGATGCAACAAAAAGATACTTGGGGCTCTTGTAAGGAGTTCCAAGTTGTAAATGAGTGTGGGAGTGGGCTTGACAATAATTCCACATGGGAACTTTTGGGAGTTTTAGAGTTTTTGTATAAAAGGTGGCTCATTTGAGAGCTTAGGGACACATTGGGCAAACTCATGTTTGAGTTCTCTTGAGACTAGCTCTCCCTCTTCTTCCATAGAGGTGCAAGCTCTTCTCTCTTCCCATCTACATTGTTGTAAGTTCTATTTTTTGTTAATTCAATGCAATGAGTTTATATTTGTCTCTCTTCTCATGTCAATTCTCTAGTGTGCATGTTTCTTGTTGATAGCTTCAAGGTTTGTGTGCATGCTAGGGAAATGAGTATTTGAGAATGAAGAATGCTTTGATCTTGTGTATGCAATAGCTAAGATTTCTTCTTGTTTTGAATGTATGAATGAGTGGGATGATGAGTGAGTGAGCAATGCCAAGATTGAGCTTGTGTGTGTGTTAAGTCTATGTCAATAGTAGTAGTATTCTTAGCATTCTCTCCATCAAATGGGTAAGCTTTTGTGCACCGGTATGGGTTGAATCCCTAGCTCCGAAAGGGATGCAAATCCCATTGGATTGAGCTACATATGGATCATACTACTCTTGCTATACAAGTGAGAGAGTTTTTTGTCTCTCCAGCTGTGTATTTAATGCTTGATGATATGTTATTGGGCTCATACATCACCAAAAACTATGACCATGTAATATTTTATTTAGTTCCTTCCACCATCTTCTCTCATTAGAAATTTGAGATTTTCCCTTCACTTCTCACTTTCTCTCCCTATGGTTCTAGCTAACATCATGTGGTCATCCTCTTGCCAATGGTTCACTATACATTCCTCTCCTTGTAGATGCTAGCCAACATCATGTGGTCATCCACTTGCCAATGGTTCACTATACATTCCTCTTCTTGTAGGTGCTAGCCAACATCAGGTGGTGGTTCTTTTAGTTTACTTTAGCTATAATATTGTTTGCTTACCTATTCAACTCTTCTACATAGCTATGAAGTAACATATTTATGATGTCATATTAACATATAATATGGGATATGTACCTTGTCTCTCCCCTCCATTAATCACAATGGTTAACTATTATTCAAGATTATTATGTTGCCTCCTTTATTTAACTCTACTTCCAAATATTGTTGTAGTGGTACCTAGTTCAATGCATTGGTAATCTGATATTGTATCTCATGATGCTATTGCCCAAGTTTCCAAAATTAATACTAGCATAAAGGCACACGTGTTGGGTCGTTGCCACATGCTTAGCTAGAAAGGCAACTGGAAATACATTTAATAGAGTCCCGTGTGCTTGATTTTACCTAGTCTTCTATCAAGGATGCTCATTGTACTCTAGACAATGTAGAGCACCTCCCACTTTTTTAGGATGAGAAAAGATTTAGGTGGGTTTTTCTTATTAGTCACACCTAAAAGGGACAAAGAAATTGCTAGAAGGTATCTATTGTGGCCACCAAGGGGAGAAATGAGCCAAAGTTTGAGGTCGCATGTTCATCATATGTAGCAACACAAACATGTGCTTGGATGCATGAATGTCACATTTTTGAACACCTATGATCTTTGGAAAACTAACAATATTTGGCAAACTCTCCGACTAACATATATGGGGATTCCCATTGAATATAACAAGGAGAGGAGGCACATATTTATCCTTAGTCCTTTTCTATGGAGCCTCATAGTTGTGTTGGTTGCTAGTTTTTGTCTCCCTTGTTATGGCTTGTTAGGTTTAGGGTGGATCAAAGTAGAAGAAGAAGCTCATGTTTTAAGCATAAGATTAAGATAATTGCACACTAATTGGGCATAGAGACTAAAATATTGAAAAAGAGAGAGACACACAAAAGTTCGAGAAATTGTATGCTCATGGTAATTCTATTAGATTGTGCCTTTTTTTTATAAAGGCAACTTTACAAAGTAGATGCCAATATATTCTTCAAGCATATGTGGATTATTTTATGCTTGGATACTTTCTCCTATTTTTTAAAGATACATAAAGTTAACATCTCGAGGCTCCATAAATGTTGATATTATTACATGTGCTTTTGATGTAGGCGGCTCCTTTTCTTGCATTTCTTTTTGCCTTCTTGAAGTGTATTCCAAAGATTAAATATGTCCCACAACCTTAGAATTTTGACATGGATATTATGTTGCTTCCTCCAATACCATGCTTGTATTTCCCTTAGGTTCCATTTGCTATTTATGATGTTGGTGCCTCTTTGGGTCTTACCTAGTTATACAATGACAGATGATGATTTACCATGTTTTCACACTAGTTAGGCTTACAATGAAAAAAATTTAGTCATTAGTTTGAGGCCTTTAATCTTGGCACTTTAAAATGCCCAATCTGATTGCATAAAATTGGCCTCATTGGTGGAGGCCTTTTCTTTTTCTTCTAGGCTTGCAAGAAGTGCCTATTGTGCCTTCTTCTTCAAGAAACAATTCTTCTTGTAGTGATTTTATTTGTTTGCAAAAACCACAAGGCTTCCTCTTCATCTTAGAGTCATTGGAGTTCCTCTTGTTGAATCTCTTATTGTTGTTGGAAAACGTTTTTTTGGTGAAGTATGCCCCTGTCACATAGGCTCCGTTTTTCTCTTGCTTCTTCTTGTACTCCTCAAGGAGTGCAACATCAATGTATCTAGAGAAGGATGAGGTAGGTTCATGAGGGTAGAGACAAGATGTCCATAATCCTCATCCAATATACTCTTCAACAAGACAGCTATTGCATCCTCTTCTTCTACCCAATGCTCTAATAGCTACAGGGGCTGGTTATGACATGAGGCTTTTCGTGTGATTTAAATGACTAGGGAATGCTTTAGAAACCTTCATTTCAAGTTTGAAAATCTAGATTTTTAAGCTTATTTTTGAATGCTTTCCCTTAGCCCCAAAAGTTTTTCTAGGATTTCCCAAGCCTCGAATGAGCTCCCTGCATCTAAAATGTGATGAATGTAATCATCACTAAGCCCTAATGTAGCAATTGGAAATGCTATTTCATCCTTATCTTCCCACTCTTCCTTGGCCTCTCTTGTCCTAGGCTTCTCGTCATTTCCATTAGTGATAGCCCATAAGCCTTTTTCATTAGAATGAATTTCACCCTTACTTGCCACATGTGGAATCCTATCCCATTAAACCTCATGTTATGCTTGGAGTTATTCATGGTATTACTTAGGAGACTCTCCCATGAATTACAAAGATTCAATGAGGAACAATGTTTTGCATGAGTGATTCAATCATGAAAAATGCAAGTGCAGTCCCAAAATAGTGAACAACTTTGTATCGTGAATTTAAATGCATGTTCGGGATCCAAAGGTAAGGGGAAATTGGGATTTGAAGTGATGAAGACCCCAATGTTGAAGTTCAACCCCCAATTACTATGTTCTCTCTCTCAAGGGACTCAAAAGGTGAGGGGAAGTTAGTTTCACAAGGATGCCAAATTGTTTCGACTGCCTACAGTGTGTAGAAACTGGAGCAACTATGGGAACAACATTTCATTATCTATAGGTCTCTGAAAAGGCGTGGGCACATGCTATTAGAGACTCATAGAAACTACTCCTAGATATAAAAAAGGAAGTCATGAAGACAAGGACAGATAGGAGAGCCAAGAAATACAAGGTGCTCCAAACTCTAGAACCTAAAATCAATTAAGGCCAGGTGGACTTGCAAGAGGATTTGATCACATTTAGGGAGGATTTAAAGAAGGAAGAAGAGATGCAATGTCATCACATCAAACTCTACCTAAGAGAGTGGTGGGCTGGGAAGATTGATAGACCCTCTAAAGAAATGTTTTCCCTCCTTAAAAAGAAGGCTTTCACAGACCACATCCTCATGTTAAAAGATAGGAGTGGCAATCTTGCGAAATCTTTGGTTGAAACATGGACATTGTCAAGGAGCATTTTTCCTCCATCTTCAGTAGACAAAATGACTATACAGAGGAAAGGAAATATGCCATCCAAGCCATATTAGAATGCAAAAGGAAGTCAATATCTCCAAGCCTTTCAACCATCTTGGAAGAGGATATTTCTCTTGAAGAATTGGAGGATGCAATTTATGTTATGTAGAATAGAAAGAGCCATGGGCTTGATGGACTCCCAATAAAGTTCTTTAAAACCTATAAATAATTCATGCTCTCCCTTGCTTAAGTTCTCGAATGAATCAGTCAAATATTGTGCCCTCCCTTTCTCAATGAATGAAGGGGTCATCAAATTGATTCATAAGAGAGGGCCTAAAGATGAGATTTCTAAGACCCATTAGTCTATTCCTTTATCTAATGTGCATGCTTCTTCTCTTTAGGGAAAGTACTCTTAACACAAAATAAAATACTCCTAAACATAGCCTATCCACCACCATGGCTCTAATACCATGTTAAGAAACTCATGGATCTAAGCATGGCTATGGTGGATCAAGGATAATCACAACCATAATGATAAGATTGATGATTTGATTAAAAGGTGATTAAAAAGTAATTAAGCACCATAGTGGGAGCATGAGATAGACACAAAATCACACATAATCTCTTGCAATAATCAAGTTCCATACACCTATATTTATAGTCTTGGGAAGGACTCCAATCCGTGTTTTTTGTGCACCCTAGTACCAACCATGTGTTCATTAATGCTCACACTACATGTACAACCTTGTGCTTTCCATGTGTCACCTTTTGACCATTGATTTCACTTTTTACAAGTGACCATACAAATCAACCTTTGATATTAAACCCTTAGTCTATTCCTTTATCTAATGTGCATGCTTCTTCTCTTGTTCATGTGACTCACTCCCTACCTTTCTTGTGCTCCTTGGCACCACATATCTCAACATAACTATGTTGTACCATGACATATAAAATCTATACAAAGGCCCTAGCAAGAAGCCTCTCATGACATCTAAACGACTAGATAAGACCCGAGCATCATGGTTTCATCGAAGGTAGATATATACTTGATGCCATTATAGCTATTTGGGAAGGAGTGGGGGATGCTCAACAAACCCAACAGGATTTTATGTTCTTCAAGATAGATTTTGACAAATTTAGGGAAAATTTGAGTGGGACTTTGTTTTACAGTCTCTAAGTGATATGGGTATGGGGTAGAACTTTATTATAAAATTGGTCAAAGTGCTTTTTGGTAATGCTCGGGCCAGAGTGAATGGTCACCTCATAGAATCCTTTGTTTTAAAGGCTGCCCCTTGGCCCCCTTACTATTATTTTCTATTGCTGCAGATGCCCTAGTTTGGCTGGTCCAAAAGACTATGGACAAACGACAATTAAAGGGCATCTCCCTACTAGACAACAAAGGGAAAACTTGTCTTTAAACGATACCAACGAGCTGATTCGTAATGACTAGTCATTTACACAAGCTTTCTGGGAGTGTCTCAAACTTTTTTGCCTGGCTTTGGGATCAGTTATCAATCACTCTTTAACATGGATTAAAACAAAGCTTAAAGAGCCACCATAATGAATCTTTAAACAAGGATGCAAGGTCATTAAAAGGAAGGTTAGATCTTCAGACTTCTTAGTATTTTGATGGGTTTCGATGTAACCACACATTAAAGGTGGACGTGGGTAATGAGCAGAGTCCAAGACAAGTTTAAATGGAGTGGGCTCCAAGGAAGAATTGTTGTTCTCAAACATATCCTTTTCGCTACCGATATCTACTTCCTTTTATACTGGTGCCCCTCAAACAAAGATCTAAAGCACTTAGAGAAACTATGTAGAAATTTCCTATGGTCTGGCAATGTAGAGGAATCCAAAATGCCTAAAGTTGCATGGCAAGTTTGTGCCCTACCTAAGAATAAAGGTGTATTGGGCATACCAAATATCATTGATGTAGGAGACCGTATGGCTGCTAAATGGATAGTGAGAAGCCTTCTATGTCCTCAGGAGGATTGGGCAATACTATGGATAACTTCAAACTATCTTGCCTTCACCAATGGAAGAAGATTCCCAAAATGATGCGCTTCTTCAGTTCAATGAAAATAAAAACACAAGGAAGACCTCTAGTCAGATCGATATGGCAGGCCTAGAATAGATGTAAGTCAGAAATTAGACTACATAGCAAGATCAAGAAACATGCTAGTATTCTAAACTTGGACTCCATCTAGTTTTCCATGGCAATGGGAAACCATATATCAGAAAACTTGTACAAACATGCCCCCAAACTTCACAAAAAGGGCATTAGTACATGAGGTGATCTATGGTGCGGAAATAACCAAAGTAGTTGACTGATCACAGGAGCTGAGGGATTACTACAAGCTATTTGAATCAGATTACTACAAGCTATTTGAATCAGATTTTCAACTAATCTCAGAGAGGAAAAAGCTATGGCCTGAAGAGAAAATAGCTCAGCTCCAACTAAAGCGACCGCTTACATCCAAGGCTTTCTTGTGGAAGCCCAAACATAAAATGTTGCCCATCCCACCTCTCCCCCCTCAAGGCCCCTCTCTATATTGCAAGCCAAATGATAGATGAAACCTACTATGGGACAAAAAAACAATAGGGTTTTAAGTTCTCAAAAATCTGGTCAGTAGTGATCTCGCTAAAAAATATCTTGCTACAATTAAAAACAAATACCCATTGCTTAGATCAAACGATCTTATTGATAGATTGCAAGGAGCTAAGTATTTCACAAAGCTTGATTTGCAAATCGGCTATCATTAGATCTGTATTGCAAAGGAAGATGTTCCTAAAATTGCTTTTAGGACACGTTATGGCCATTATGAATTTTTAGTGTTACCATTTGGTCTCACTAATGCAACATGCCTGTGGTCTAAGAAGTGATTTGAATGTGCAGATGAAACTCTTGCATTAAGTTAGCAAGGCGTGTGAAGTACAATACACAAAAAATGATCTCAAAGAAATGCTGCAAATGGGGAAGGCCAAGGATGAGTTCCAAGAGAAGATCATCCGAATTCAAAAAGAAAGGCTGGAAAAGGATGGGCAGGATTCTAAGTTGACCAAGTATATTCAGAATGTGACCTCTCTGAAAAATGAATTGGCTTAGGAGCTTGAATATTGAAGCTATGCTTCTTGATTAAAAAGCAAGTTATTTTGTAAATGCTCCCCTTTATATTCTAATTTGATTCCTCACTTTTTTAAAAAAGTTTTTTTGGGCAAAATTTTGAAGAATTGGCTCCCCCACCACACACACCACACATTGAACCACATATGATCCATATGCCGGTTCCAAAGCCCATGGATGGAGAACTCACCACCAATTGTGCGTGTATGCCTGTATACACACATGTGCTTTCATGTGTGTGCGTTGCATGTGCATACGTATGTGTGCTAGTGATTTTTTTGGGCAAAACTTAGAAGAATCGATTCACTCCTCACATGCACATGCACACGCACACGCACACGCACACGCACACACACACATTCATTATTTATACAATTCATAAATAAACACTAAAGAACTTGTTGCATTATCACCCCCAACAAGCAAAGAATTACCTGATTTTCCACATATCAATAAGGAATAAATCTCACCAAGTAGTAGTCACACAAATGACTCAAAAAATATAGACATGAATCAACAACACGAAGACAACATATTAGACTATAGTAATGAGAATTCTAAGATTGTAACATTGTCCAAAATGCCCTCTAGTTAGTCCCATACTTCAATGCTAATTTATAAAGGACTCATGCAAGTACACACGGCGTAGGGAAAGATACAAGTTATGTTTTTCATCTTATGCAAAACCTCTTACTTCCATCAAGGCATGTGAACATGCGTAAGTTAGTATAGAGGAGTAAAAGAAGGTAGTGGAGTGTAGAGAAAATGTGTGTGTTCTCTACAAACCGTCATCACCACACATCAATGAGTGAATGACATGTGGGCCAAACTCGTAAACAAATCAATTAAGTTCATATTTATTGAGTCAATAAAAATTTAAAATCATAAACAATTCAAGTCAGTTTCATAAAATCATAAAGAATTCAAGTAAGTTCAATTTCATTGAGTCAAGCAAGAATTAAAAAATATTATGTGAAAAATGTCAAAGTAATCATGACTTGGAATACGTAGTAAGCTACAATACCATAACTAACGAACAGTTTTCCAAATCACAAGAATTATTATCCCCATTATACCCCACAGACATCCTAAGGCCATGTTTTAGAAAGGTGTCGATGCCAAGTTTGCTAGTTGTAATCCACCATCACTCATCATGCTCTCCATAAAGACAAAGGGGAAAGACTTACCTGCTAACATCCCAAAAATAAAACAAGTTAGTATTATGAATTTATTGAAGTGGGATGCATATGTCAACACCCTTCCCTCTTTGTTATTGGTGAGGTGTCTTCATAGACTCTCTGAAAACGATGGTTAGCATAGCTTCAAACCAAGGCATCAAAGAAATAAGCATATTAGAGTTCAAGGTAGGCAAACCATCAGGTTGGCCCCCCATATCATACGAGTGTACTTCAAGGTAAGGGCATACACTAAAAATCCCAAGCCACTCATAGCATGGTGCAAACTACTCTATATACAATCTATTAAAGAATCAAAGGAAGTCCTATCAAAGCATCAAAGGAAGTCCTATGTATACTAAAATTTTCATTTACTTCAATGTAACAATTTAAATAAGGTATCATCACAGGCATCACACGAAAGCCATAATCTCACCAAAAATTTGACAATAATCATCTATATGGACATGTATCATATGTCAGGACTATGGTCCTACGGAAGTCGAACCCTAGCATAAGTTAATAGCTTTCGGAGTCTCGAGAGTATTATTAGTGCTAGCGGGGTTCAGGGGTTAATGGGCGTTAGGGTTTGGTCCATGTGTGTACACATTTAAGTTAGCACGGCTCTTAAGTAAGATGGGCGGCCGGGCTAGGAGGTGTGGACACAGGCCAGGGTTTTGCTATAAAACCCAACGAGAAACCCTAACTCGTCATTATATGGTTGGGAGGTGAACCGACTTCCACCCTCTCTTCTTCTCCACGCCGAGGCTATGGCGGCTTGAGGAAGACGCAGCCGTAGCGGAGGCGTTACACTGGTATCAGAGCTAGCGGCGACCGGCGTGACCTGTACGAGAAAAAGAGCTCAACGCTGCAGCAAAAGAAACGAGCGCCGCCGCCCGTACGGTGACCTGCACGAGCGCAGCCTACACGCGTCCGCGTGAACAGCCCACAGCGAGCGCCGCCACCCACCCGCCGTCCGTACGGCCCGAGCAGACGGCCACCACAGCGGACGCCGGTGGCGACCAAGGCAGACCGGCAGTCCTCGAAGGCGATCGGTGAGCGATCGTTGGCGCGCCGTTGGCGAGCGCGCGAGAATTCTCCCTTACTTGAGTGGCACAAGGGGGAGGCTTCACCATCCAAGGAGTGGGGTTTTGAACCCACAACCTCAAGCTCCAAGGCAAGTGTGCTAGCCACTTCACCTTTTCACTTGTGTTGTTCTTCTCTTCAAAAGAGCTCTACTTATTCTTTCAAGGGAGGACACAAACTACAAGGAAAGTGACACAAACTACAAGGAAAGTGACCTTTTCACCTTCAACTTTCCTTCTTTCAATTTGTGAGAGGAGTTTTCTATGCTCCAAGTTTGGAAGTTTTTGGTGGACGGATCTTCAACGACATGCTACATGCAACACACTTTTTTGCATGCATGTGTTGATTGACGACTCAAGTGGTGATTTCTTCTCGATTTCCGTGCATGCAAGAGGACTTCTTCTACGACGCTTCAATTGGAGTTCACTTTTGAAGGTAATCCGTTCTCTATTTGTAAGTGCATACCATGGCCTCAGCGGAACCGTCTCATGTTCACTTCGATTTTGAGAATGATATGCATGATGTTAGTGAGGCACACCCTTTGGGTGGTGGTGTGGGTGATTCGCGACAGGCCGTTGCGCCTGATCGGGATGACAACATGACCGATGCCGAAGGGGATGCGAGTCCAATAGATGATTATGGTTTGGTAGACACGGTAGAGTTTGGGCGTCTCACTTCAAGGGTAGTTGCACTTGAGCGCACTATAACAAATGTCAATACCAATCTCACAAACATGAGCACGCTTTTTACTGAATTTATGGCACGTTTTGCAAGTGGATCGGCGGCAAGTGGAGGGCCTATTCCGATAGTTATGCCTCCTCTTGTTCCAAATCCTATAGTAGAATCTATTGCACCATCTGCAACGCAGGAAGGGGCTATGTTGAAAAACGTGAAGCCGCCTGTGTTTAAGGGAGAGGAGCGCGATCGTAACAAGGATGCGGTCCATACATTTTTACACAAGTGGACGGACTTGCATCGCTTACGCCGCACTCCCGCTGCTGTTATGGTCACTGAGACGAGTCTCACACTTGAAGGTAAAGCCTACAAGTGGTGGATGAGTCTACCTATTGAAACTCGCCCTAAGACTTGGGAGGAGTTTGTGACAGCATTTAAAAAGGAGTTCTTACCACAAAACGAGAAAGATCGGAGTTGGACAGCCTGGGACAAGTGCAAGATGGAAGGTCTTACACTTAATCAGTATGTGTCCAAATACCGTGAAGTCATTCTCAAGCTAGATGGTTTGGACGACTTTCAAAAGGTTCGTGGGTTTGTTAGAGGCCTTGATAAAGAATATCAGGCAAAGGTTAAAACCCAATATCCTAAAACTTTGGAAGCGGCTATCCAAAGTGCCCTTATCTTTGATGACACCATGGATAAGAAGGGCATGGATAGACCGGCCAAATTCAATGGCTCGCAATTTAATGCTAATAAGCGTAAACTTGCCAGCAATTCTACTGAAAACACAAAGAAGTCTAAAGGGTCAAGTGGTCCGTTGTCTTCACAAGACTTTGAACGGGCCAAGAAGGAGAAACTATGTTATCATTGCTTAGGTAGTGATCATGAGAAGAAAAATTGTCCACAGTTGCCTCGCAAGAATAAGGATAAGGAGAAGGTCAAGGAGAAGGCTGTACACATGGTGCAAACACTTCCCTTGGATGCTGATCCTAAGTATTCTGCGGTAGAGGTTTCGCACACTGCCGAGATGCATGAGTGTAATCTCACTGCATCTATGTGGCAAGAGACAGTTGGACCACATGATTTGGTCCGTATGCATGGCTCCATTTATGGTCATCGAGTACGTATTCTCATTGATGATGGTGCTACGCACAATTTTTTGAACTATGCATTAGTTAAGAAATTAAAGTTGCCGGAGACAAAGAGTTCTCATCGTTATGTGGTGTCCACCATTCAGGGGGATGATCACGATGTGTGGGATACTCTAGTACGGCAAGTGCCTGTGTTTGTGCAAGAACACACTATGGTCCTACGGAAGTCGAACCCTAGCATAAGTTAATAGCTTTCGGAGTCTCGAGAGTATTATTAGTGCTAGCGGGGTTCAGGGGTTAATGGGCGTTAGGGTTTGGTCCATGTGTGTACACATTTAAGTTAGCACGGCTCTTAAGTAAGATGGGCGGCCGGGCTAGGAGGTGTGGACACAGGCCAGGGTTTTGCTATAAAACCCAACGAGAAACCCTAACTCGTCATTATATGGTTGGGAGGTGAACCGACTTCCACCCTCTCTTCTTCTCCACGCCGAGGCTATGGCGGCTTGAGGAAGACGCAGCCGTAGCGGAGGCGTTACATCATATCACCAATAGAATTAAAGGTAAGCAATGATAACCTTTAACGCACCATGTCACCAGTAGAATTAAAGGTAAGCAATAGAATTAACAATAATCATCCATATAGACATGCATCATATCACCAATAGAACTCAAGGTAAGCAATGATAACCTTGATGGACATGCACCAAAAAAGATTATGGACACGTACCATATCACCAATAGAATTAAAGGTAAAAAATAATGAACTTTATCAAAATGGACACATAACATCTCACCAATAGAATTAAAGGTAAAAAATACTCAAATAGGAGTAATCTTATCTTAAGTTCAAGGTCTTAAAGGGTAAACTAGATTTTAAATCAAGAAAACTATTGTTTTAAGTAAAACTAGACATATATATAGACCAGAGGAGGATCAAAAAGAAGATGTAATACCTCTACTATCCATGTTATACAATAGTTTTGTCCAAACAAGAAGAGGTATAGTGGTGGCGACTGGCACATCAACTTGAACAAGCTGCTCCACAAGCTTTAAAGAGCCCAACACCATTGTCTCTACTAGAGAAGCTACCAACTTGTTTAGTTTAGTAAGGTTCACCAAGCATCTTATATTACTACTTAGTAGAGCACCATGTTGTAGGATAGAGGAGTGAAGATTGCAAGAGATAGCCTCATGAGCATAATGGCTATCATACCTAACTTATTGGGAGGAAAGCAAGCATGGAGAGGCAGTATCCAAATAGAAAAAAAATCCACCTATGCTTGAAGAATATGTTGGCATATGCTTTGTAAGGTTGCCTTTATAAAAAAGGCACAATCTAATAGAAGTGCCATTAGGGTACAATTTCTCCAACTTTTGTGTGTGTCTCTCTTTTTCAATATTTTAGTCTCTATGCCCAATTAGTGTGCAATAACCTTAATCTCTTTTCATTAGCCATTAGTTATGCTTAAAACATGAGCTTTTTCTTCTACCTTGATCCACCCTAAACCTATTAGTGGTATTAGACTTCTACACTTACATTAAGCAAATGACTACTAGATTGCTTTGTAATTAAGCCTAATCACAATTTAATTATAAAAAAAATAATTTTATGAGATTTCCCTCTTTTTGTCAAAACCTATAGCCCTTTTACTGTTGAATTCTCTCTCCACGCAAAAGCATTTGACGAAATTCAACTTGGGAAGGCTTCTTAGCTCCTAGGCACTGCTCCTCATCACCACATGTACACAGAAGCTGCCGCTAGTGTCATGAATCTGCACCTACTCCAGGGAGTTTTTTGAAGAAATTTGATTGATATGGCTTCATTAAATCAAATTATCGCAATTCCTCTCACCTCTAGGGGTTTTCGGGCATGGCAAATTGATTTGCATCTTCAAATTTGAGAGAAAACGTCACTAACTACCTCAACCAGGCCTATACACACACCTTAGAAGGTTGTTTTAGTAAGAGTGAGATTAAAGCTTAATACTCTTGTGTTTGTGGGCTCAAAACTCACTTAAACACATCGCTCTCTTGAACATTTTTACTTGTATGTTTGAGGAGGCCATCAATTTCTTTCCCCAAGTTACCTTATTTTTCTCTAATACAACCAAAATTTTACCATCACTAAAATTACTGATTAAATATCACTAATCTAAATGTTCAGAGTTGTGGGACTTTTTGATGCGCTTTGTAGATCCTATAATTCTGATAGGGGACTTTAATACGGTGGAGTCCCCCCCAGGATAGATTGCTATGCATGGGACATACAATTAGAGGACTAGAAAGAACTAAATGAATGGACCTAATAAGCATCCATGCTCGGTAGGATATGTCCTATGATAATGAATTCACATGGGATAATGGTAGATTGGGCAACCAATTAAGAAATGCACGGATGTGCTGGACAAGTGCTATTCATCCTTTGGAATTAACAATCTTTTTCTCAATACCAAGGTCAAAGTCCAATGCAACATTGTTCTCTTGGACCATTACCCCAAACAAATGAAGTCAGGATGAATGTTTGTTGAAAAATCCATTGTTTTATAATTCTAGATCGGTTACAATCAATTAGACCTTTAGTGTTGTAAGAAATTATTGTCATATCTTTCATGCCTTTTGATTTTTTTATTTGTGGAAAGAGGGGAGACCATGCCCCCTACTTGGGGCTGTCTCCTCTTAAGGGCAAGTATCTCAACTTTTGTTTGCCTTGCGTTTCTGATGTTCTGTTTGATAATGGCCTAGCGAAGGTGATTCCTCCCCCCTCTAGGCGGGATTCTTCCTGAGCTTGTGTTGGGCCAGCACCTAAGTTCACCAATGAGACATCTTGGAAGTCCATATTCTCTACCTCTTTCTCTAGATCATTTTGTACTTGGTATCTCTTCATCATTCTCCTCACTTGAGGAGTCTTTGATTGTTTGGGTAGGATCAGAAATGCCAACCAAGAGTGGGGAGAACCTATTGTAATTTCTCTTTCTTGGCTGGTTTCTAGAGCCTTGTGGATGCCCTTGGCCTCTGCCTCTTCTCCCAACAAATTGAAATCCTTAACTGTCTTCTTTAAGTTCTCAACCTAGGGGGTTGGTGGTTGAGGAGGGAGGGGGGGTTGGTGAATGGGGCAATTCCTAATAAAATGGTCTTTGGCTCCACAATGGAAGCAGGTATTCAGGATGTTTTTGAAGACCAGTGGTTGGTCTAAGATGAAACCCATTCCTACATTAATAGATAAGGAACTAGGGAGATCCTTACTTATGGCTATTTCTACTAGGGCTTGAGGGTGCCAATGTGGGTTTAGGTCCACATTTGATCTCACTCCCAACAGTCTTCCGACTGCAGGAGCTTGATTAAAGGGTGTAAATACAGAGGTAGTTTAGGTAGTTCTACCCAAACAAGGCAGAGGGTAGGTTTGGGACCAACATGAGAGAATTCAGGGGTCCAAGGAAATAGGGACAAAGGGGAATTTCTCAGGACTCATTGTCTTGCACCTAGAGCATTGAGAGCCATACCTTTTTCTTTAAATAGGAGACAAAAATAATTATTGGGAAGGTACTAGGTATATTTCACTATGACCCCCCTGAAAGCCTAGTTTGCTCTCATCCAAGCTTTGAGACCTTTGGCTAGAGGTCTTGGCCCATAGCAAAGGCCAATTAGGACGCTAGTCTAGTAGATATTTTGCCATTCCTGTACTAAATCCAGAGGAAGGGAAACAAAAATCTTACCACTTCTGCTTGGTTGATCTTTTCTTCTAGTAGCTCCATCGCTTCCATCCGGGTGATGTTGGTGTCCAGATCCACTTGGGCCCCTCCTGGTTTCTTCTGTGCAGGACACCCTTCAACTGGGCTAGTTCCATCTCACTGAGGTAGTATAACTTGGTCTTTGAGTCTTCCCTAGTCTTAGTCTTTTTTGGCCTGGTTAGGGTTGCGGGATGGGCCAACCGAGCTCTTTATAGCTAGTTTGTAAAGGATTTGAAAAGAGACCTAGTTTAGGCGAGGAGTCAAGTATGGCAAGGGAGAAAAGAGATTATTAACACGCACAGAGGTTGGTGCCACGTGTGTGGACTGCTGTGATAGGGCAAGTCGGCAAACATAGAGCCAGTTTGAACACATGTGAGAGGAGGAATCCCGCCGCCTGGCGTTGCTCCCACTCCTCTGCCCGATGGGGGAGGATTTGGGTGGGATTCCTTGCAGTGTATTCTTGATGATTTGTCTCCACCAACTGGGAAGTGACAGGGTTTTTGTCTTTCTTTGCCTTGACTGTTGGCACCTGCTATACGAATCTTGGATGATGACGAAGGTCGTTGTACTATGCTTGGTGAGGCAGATGAAACAAGGGTAAGTCCCTATAGCCTAGAGGCCATCGGGACAGTGGGGCCTCCCTGTTCTTGGCGTTGTGAGCAGTAGGAGGAGTACAATTAACAGACGAGAAAGGAGTTGATGTGATCGCTGTGCTGACAAAAACCCTAATTTGTCACCATCAGATGCAACTGTCCGTACATTATCGCACTCACCTGTCCCTTTCTTATTTCCTCCCAAAAAAATCACTAGTAGCTTGTGTACACACGCGTGACACACACACACACATAAAAATTTTATAAGATCCTCCCTTTGGAGCTATCCTATGGATTAAGTGCGGTTCATTGGCTTGCCTGTGATGTTCAAAGACTCATCTCATCAAAAGAGAGAGGGAGAGAAAGTTCCATCAAGATTTATGGATCATATGCGGCATGTTTCGCTATGACATTAAAAGATCATATGCATGCAAAATATGCCATGCCCATAATTCTCATGCTTTTCAATTATTGTAGTGAGTGTCTCCAGAAAAGGCATCAATTGTTAGCTCGAGTGTCAATGCTGCACATGACCCTAAACTTGGGCTGAAAGTTACTGAGATGGCAACGCTGTAACGATGATGATGAGGTGGCACCACAGTGATGTGCCACGTGGCTGAGGCCATGTGGGTGGAAGATCGCTAATGGCGGAGAAGTAAGGTGGTGGGTCCTGAAATGAAGGGTGCCTTCACAGGCGTGCCGTCAAGATGGAATTCCATATTGGCCCTTCATCTCAATTGAGAAAAAAAAATAGGGTTTCCCGCAGAACTGTGTGCAATCCACAGTTGCAGTAGAAGCCTTCGGTTCACAGCTGAGGAGGACGAAGAAGAAGCAGCAGTTTCCTTTGGAAATTTTGGGTTTCCAGAAGCACAGAAGATTTTAGGTTTTCCTGAAGCTCTGAGATTGTTCGCTGAAGAAGATGCAAAGGTGCAGAGATTGTTTTGCTATGTTCAGACGCGACCTTGGAAACAAGGCTTTTCAGGAATCTTGAAATGCTTTTTATCTACAGAAATTAGGGTTTTTCAGACTGCAAAGAATGGTGTGTGATCCATAATTGCAGAAGAAGAGAGCTGGAAATAGGCAGAAGATTAGCAGAGTTAAACTGCCTATTGGGCATTGCAATTATTTTCTCAGGTATGATCAAGAATGCTCTCTGCATCCTTTTAAGTACTAGTGTCCTACCATTTTTCCGATTATTTCCGACGAATTCCACATTTGTTTTCTTTCACGCTGAATTATCTTCGGACGCAATTTTATATTATTTTTTCCATGAAATGTGGTTTTTGAGGCCGCAAATCAGTTTTATTATCAATGTGAGGCAGTAAACTGTAAGATGCCTGATTCCATTACTTTTGTGAGCCAGTCAGATGCCAGAAAATTACTCTATTTTGCAGTGTTTGACAGTGGGTCTAGGCTACAATCACGACAGCTTTAGAGATTGGTATCACATTCACGGGCTATTGATGAGAAAGTGGCTTGGTGGAGGGACCTTATACTCACTTAAGGCGGTCTAAAGGTCACCTTCAATGGATCCTTCAAGTAGGGCGAAACAATGTGGTGAGTGTGCTGCCACGTGTGCTGGGGATCTTGTCTTTACGTTCCAGACGATGCAGGTGACCCACACTGTCATGGTGATGCCAACTTGTGAAGTAGTCCATGGGAGACGGTCTCCTCTCTTGTGTTCAAGAGATGGTCTAACATGATCTCCACCCTGGAAATAGTACCTATTTGATCCACTGGTTATCTGGGATTGTTGAATTTTCACAGTCATGAGACCAAGCTCCGCCTCAGGTGTTGCTTTTACTCTTGAAACCATGGCCTACCAGGTTCTCGCTGCCATCTCATGGTACAGCCTTCTCAAGATACAGTCAGATGGTCTCAACTTGCTGTACTATACTGCCTGGAATTCTGTAAATTTGTTAACTATAGCCCATAGTCACAAGGAACGGGGGACGGGGACGGGGGACGGGGACGGGGACGGGACGGGGGACGGCCATAAGTAGGGAACGGGGACGGGGGAGGGAACGGCACTCAAAAATAACTTTTTTTAAAAGTTTTTCTACTCTACCCTTATTCTACTTTGGAAGTACATCAAAATGAGCACAAATTTACATAAAATGGTAAGCTTTTGAGTCATATTAACACCGGATGGTGGCCGATTGTGGCCAGATAGCATGAGACGATTCTGGAGAAGGTTGGCACGCTGCCAACCAGGCTACATGCATATGTGGTGAGTTATTATACACCTACTGCATATGGGCTGTAAATTTTGGGTCCGTTGCGGCGCGCAGTTTCACACCAGCCTACTTGGGGGAAGGTGCGGAGGGGGGCGTGAGCCCCTCTCTGCAGGGGGTCCGGGGGGGAGATGACTCCCCCCCGGCCCGAAGGGCCGTTTACGCTAAAGCCTAAACTCCATGCTTGTAGCCTTGTAGCCTTGTTCTTATATAGATATTAGATAGGCAAGAGAGAGGCAAGGGCAAGTGAGAGAGAGAGAGGGGCAAGGGCCAAGCCTCAAGGGCCAAGGCCCAAGGCCCCAAGGCTCAAGCCTAAAGGCCAAACCTCAAGGCAAGAGAGAGGCCAGGCCCAAGGCCCAAGCCTCAATGCCCAAGCCTCAAAGGCTCAAGGCCACCCCAAACGACTAGAAACGGCTCCGCAAACGGCTAGAAACGGACAAAATAAACCAGAGAATGGCTCCCTGCCGTCCCCCCACAGGGCCGTCCCCCACAACCGTCCCCGTTCCTACTGCCGTCCCCTTCACCGTCCCTTGTGAGGGACGCCTCCAGGGGGACGTCCGTCCGTCCCCGTCCGTCCCCGTCCCTGCGCCGTCCCGTTTCGGCGTCCCAACGTTCCTAGGCTCCGTCCCCGCCGTCCCCTGTGACTATGCTATAGCCCTACTAGCGGTTGCCCAAGCATAGTTCATCAGTGCATGATTGGTGAAGGTAGTATGGGCTGGGATGCTATGTTATCTTCCTTGATGTCACGTGCATCCCGCACTTGGATGCCACGTAGACATATGTGAACAAGAAGGTGCAGGACCTAGGACCTGGAGTAAAAAACTGGTCCCATGTTCGCCCAGTCCGGGATGAGTGAGCGAGGGTTCCATTGTGCGCGTCGAGGTCAGGTGTGCATTGTATTGCACATGAAGCAGTGCCAGTCCATACTGTGAGTCTCCCTCTCTGGAATGATTTTAGGTGTCCTATGTATTTGGTTTGCAACCAGATGCCAGGCATCTGTCTAGAAGCATGTAGGTTGCATGTAGAAAAGAGGCTAGCCCCTGTCTAGAAGCATATAGGTTGCATGTAGAAAAGGGGCCAGCCCTTAGAGCTACCCCAAAAAGGAGAGTCATCTCTTGCATTGGGCTTTGGGTGGGCTTAGGCCACCTAAGAGGGGCCAGGCAGGCCCCAGGACTTGGCCACCAGCCCCAGCAGCCCCAGGAGGGGCTGGGCAGGCTGTTGGCCAGCCCAATAGGGCTTGGCCAGGCAGCCGACTGGCCTATGGGCCAGCCCAGCCAGGCAGCCGACTAGCGTATGGGCCATCCCAGCCAGGTGGCCAGGCCTGGGTGCTGCCCAGCACGGAGTCGGCCAGGCCAATAGGCTGCCCAACATCCAATGGCCAGACCCAGGCACTGCCCAACAGCAGCAGGGGGCCAGATCATTTTAGAGTGAAACGATGATTAAAATAGCATATATTTGCTGGACCAGGTCATGGAGGGAAAATAGGACCAGCCAACTTGCTCCTAGAAGGGGTATAAAAACCCAAGACTATAATTCAGTCATTCATCTCATTATTCACAAAGGTTGGTGCGTTCCAAGGGCCAGGACAGCCAAGGGGAAGGTGCTTAACCATGGTGAAGAATTGCAGGTCAAGAACCAGTCTTTATTTTCAGATTTACATCATTCAAATAAAGCAAATACACCATTCGTGGTGGGGGCCCTACAGTGGGTATTCAGGATCCAATACTATGCTCTCTTCTCCCTCTCTCTCTCTCTCTCTCTCTCTCTCTCTATTTTTTGCACTTCTTCTTGTATGTTGTGCATTATATTCGTCGTGACTGATTGCTGAATTCTGAGCATTGAAGTTACCGATTCTTCCATCGTGCTTCCGCAGGTTACATTGGTATCTGAGCCTTCTTCAAGTGTGAAGATTCAACGAGAACAAAAAAAAAAAAGATATTTTTTTCTTGCTTGTGTGGTTGGTTGCTAGACTCTAGTGGACCACCCCTTTCGGTGTGACTTCTGTTGCTAGGACGGTTGGTTTTAGCCGCTGGAAGTCTCCCACACGCAAAGTGGAGGGTTTGATTGCGCCCCGGAAAGGATTCCATGCGTCGCCTTGCGTTGTCTTTGCAGCAGCACGGGATGCTGCTACATGGTCTTCTATCATTCGAAGACCCCATTGCTCGTATCTGCAACTCGAACGTCGAACTCGGCTGCTGTCGTAACCCTTCAAAAGGGTCATTCGGTAGAGGATCTGCTGTCGGGAACTGGAAAACGGAAGGAGAGGGAGGAGGAGATGGAGAAAAAGGGGCTATAAAATAGGTGCACTCTTCTAGGGCCAAGATCTGCGTCTTCTGCTCTTCCAATTCGGTGCTCTGTTCTACGAGTGTTTGCATCATCTACTGGAACATATCTTGCACACTCATGTCTGCCGCCCTCGAAGGACTGCCTGTTCCCAAGTTTGTCGTTCTCTCTCTTCGTCGAAGCTTGCCATAGCAGGAAAATGCTCTCATGAAAGATATCTTGCGGCTTTAGATGCGAGAATGACACCAGTGGCTTCCTCGAGTCATTTTTCCGAGAAAATGAACTTCAGTAAGTATAATGGTAAGATCAAACCCACAATTCTTTATTCCTGGTTGCATCAATTTGAAGCTTGATTTGTTGCAGTTAGAAAGAATGATCCTAACAGAGTGATCTTGGCTAGTTGGTACTTGGAAGGTGAGGCCATTCCTTGGTGGCCCCAATGGACTCATGTCCACACCAGATTAGGTATGACAGCTTATGTTTGGGACGAGTTTGTCCTTGACCTTAAGCGGCGGTTTCTACTGTCCCATTACCTTGAGCGACTTGAAGATAAGTATCGGGGGCGCATCAAAACGCGCAACCCATCCTATAGTTTTCCAATAAGATTTCAAACTTGTGTTTGCAATTGGGCATATCTGACAATGAAAAAAAAGGGTAGTTCCTTTATGGTCTTGACACACAAATCCAGTGGGAAGCTAGCCACCTTTGAAGATGCACTCTCGCTTGCGCAGAGTGCTAAAATGAAGTTCAATGACGGAAAGCCCAAGACTTCCTAGGCTGCCACTCCCAAGGCAACGCCTCGGGGAGAAAAGGCCAGAACCAGATGGGGTCTTCCCCAGGACTAATGCGCCCAAGCTTACTCCAGACCAGAAAGCTCAGGTAGGCAAGACCGGTGGAAAATTGAGTACTGAGGAGATAACTTAGTACAAGGAGGGTAGGTGTTTCTTTTGTCACATAAAAGGAGACACTTCTAAGGATTGTCCAAAGAAGACTACCACTCCACAGACAACTACCACAGCCTCCACCCCAACGGTTGTCCCTAGTTCCTCAGATCCCAGTGCTTCGGTTGGTGTAATCATTAGTTGGGAGCTAGAAGATAAGCAGAAGGGCGCCCAAGACCAGGAGTATAAGCACAACGAATTGCTCAAGACCTTGGGCTACATAAGTGGCTAGAGAGTCGTCGTCTTGTTTGTCAGCAGCAGCACGGAGGACGTGGTCACGGAACAAGCTGCTCGGCGAGCCCGTTTCGTTCTGACTTCAGTAGACAAGAAAGTTGAGGGATTTATCATAGGAATGACGACGAGTATCAAGTTTGAAGCTCAGGGTGCTAAATTAATGATTCAGGGCATAGAGTTTGTGCAAGATTTTATGGTTGCCCCTCTTGTAGGAGCAAAGCTAATTCTGGGAATTTAGTGGTTTCACAAGTTTCAACTAGATATTGATTGGGACAGAGACACTTTTCGGATTATCCGGAATGTGTCCAAAGTCCCAGTGAGACCATTAAGTGTGAGCCAGGAATCCCGAACTGTACTCTCATAAGCCACTTCAGGCTAAACGAGAAATCAGGAAAGGCGCACAATGCGTGATGATATACATCCAAACTGCGAAGATGGTGGCCAGTGCTTCAGAGAAGTACGAGGCTCTCCATTAAAAGTTCCAGAAGATTTTTCTTCAAGACAATCTCCCTCCCTAGCCCCCCCCGTCTAGACCGGAGGACCACAAGATAGACCTTCTCCCAAGCGTGGATTCCCCGAGTAAGTTTCCATACTGCCTGTCCAAGGCAATGGATTCGGAGTTGGACCACCAACTCCAAAAACTGTTGCAATTGGGCTTCATACGTCCTAGTGTGCCGCCATTTGTAGCATTGATCCTGTTCGTCAGGAAGAAAGATGGTTCTTCTCGATTGTGTGTCGATTATCGTGCACTCAATAAGCTAACTATCAAGAGTAAGTTCTTTATGCCTTGAATAGATTATATTCTCAAGAGGCTGAATGGGGCCAAGGTGTTCTTGAAATTGGACTTAAAGAGTGGGTACCACCAGGTTAGGATTGTTGAGGGGGGACATCCCCGAGACAACCTTCCGTATGGAGCGGGCTCACTATGAATTTGTGGTCATGCCTTTTGGCTTGACGAACGTTCCAGCTACATTCAACTGCATGATGATGCGCCAAGGGGAAGGTGCTCAACCATGGTGAAGAAGTGCAGGTCAAGGACTAGTCTTTATTTTTAGATTTACATCATTCTAATAAAGCAAATACACCATTCATGGTGGGGGTCCTACAGAGGGTATTCGGGACCCAATACTGTGTCCTCTCTCTCTCTCTCTCTCTCTGTCTCTGTCTCTCTCTTCTCCCCCCTTCGTGCAGTCATTCTCTCTCTTCGTTGCTCCTTTCTCTCTCTTTGCCCCCCCTTCCCGCAGTCATTCTCTCTCTTCGTTGCCCCTTTCTCTCTCTTCGCCCCCTTCCTGCAGTCGTTCTCTCTCTTTGCCGCCCTCCTGCAGTCATTCTCTCTCTTCACCCCCTTGCTGCAATCATTCTCTCTCTTCGTTGCCCCTTTCTCTCTCTTCGCCCCCCTTCCTGCAATCGTTCTCTCTCTTCGTCGCCCTCCTACAGTCATTCTCTCTCTTCGCCCCCTTCCTGCAGTCATTCTCTCCCTTTGTTGCCTCTTTCTCTCTCTTCGTTGCCCTCCTGCAGTCTTACTCCCCCTTTCCCCACCCGCCCTTGCTCAGGCCCCCAAGGTAGCAACATAATCCTATCTGCTGCTACTTGCCTCCCCACTTGCAGCTGGCCATCTATGGGGGCCACCAGCTGAGGACCAAAATCAGTACTAGAAGGGGGACCCCTTCAGTCCAACATGAACAGCTCGCCTGCAACAAGGACTAGAGGTGAGGAGGAGAGGAAATACAGCTTGATTTGGGCGAGCACACAGAAGATCGGTGACCCCCATATGAAAACATGCCTGACCACCATGAGAGAAGTATGCAAAATGCAGGATACAGACATTGAGCACCTACAAAAGAAGCTCGGGGAGAACAAGGATAGTGATGACCATAGGTGTGAGTTGCGTGCCTCTATGTAAGAGGAGATGGATAGGTGGAAGGCAGACAATGCAGGCATACATGACAACTCAGCTAAGCAAGATGTAGGAGGAAATGGTCCAAAACTAGCCACCACACCTCACTAATCACGGAGCTGGAGGCCCAAGTCGCCACCCTTAAAGTGGAAAACGAGACCTTGAGGGCATGTACTCAATTCGAAGAAGGAGAAATTCAACTATCCCTCAATGATGAGCTGAATACACTTAGAGAGCAAATGAAGACCCTGTAAGAACAAGAGGAGAAGAAGGCAAACGAGGAAACCACATGGGCCGAGGTGATTAAGAAGACACAAAAACAAGCACAAGTACCCTTCTTTGAGATAGATGATCCCATGTACCAGGAGATTGACACGATGGGTAAGGATTTTGGAGCGGACATCACAGGATACAACAGCCCGCACAGACTATGGAGAGTATCTCTTAGCCCTTGGCGGGACTCATAGCCTAGCCATTTATAATGGCGTGGCAAGATGGCCTAGATCCAACTCCTTCACTTCCTACCCCTTCGGACATGGAGCCAATACAGTGGACTATCTAATGGGATTCCTCTCTCTGATCCCACTCATTCCGGAGTTTACCATCTCTCCTCGCCCCATCAGTGTTGCAGCCGACCATGCATACGTGGCCTTCTCCCTCACATGCTGATACACCATGCAACCACTTGCTTTGCCCCATCACCGTCCGAGATACCACTTCACTAGAGAGACCTCTTCCATCTATTCTGATCACGTCTACTGCATCCTCTCCGACCTCGTCGACCCCCAGATCCCACTTGATGAGCTTACCACACACCTCTCAGCCACTCTCCATACGTCCGCTGCAGCCGCCTTCCTGCATTCCAGAGCCACCCCTACATCACCAGGAGGGACTGTCCCACAGAATAGCTAGTACGACGAGGAATGTCGTGATACCCGAGCTTGTCTACATCGGGAGATGTCACTAGGATCCACCACTCACCAGCAAGCGCGAGTGATCTTTCGACATCTCACACGGAGAAAGAAGAGAGCCTACCTAGCCAGGCTTGAGCAAGAGCTATACCAGCTATTTCTTGGAAGGGGCTGTAAGGAGGCCCGCAGGATCTTCGAGGATCATCGCCTTCCGACTTCGATTACTTCACCCAGCACACACCTGGCACACCTATGCCACCTCTTTCTACCATGTCCCGGAGCAGCCACCTCCCCATCCACCTGAACCTCGCCCCCCACACTCTTCCTTCTTTCACCTTAGCATGGCGAGAGATGCTATTGACAGGATGCAGACTGGGAGAGCACAGGATCATGATGGACTCCTCACCGAGCATTTCTCCCATGCTAGGGACATGCTAGCCCCTTTATTGATTCACATGTTTAACAAGGCTTTATGTGAGGGCTTCCCCGTCAGCTGGTCATTGAATACTATTGTACCTATCTTGAAAGCAGGCGATCCCATGGACCCCAACAACTATAGGACTATCATGATTGGTCACACCTTGGCCAAGATTTATGGTTCGATTTTGGAGCATGAGCTTAGTAGATGGTCCGAGGAGCAGAGACTCAGAGCTTCGGGGGAGGCAAGCTTCAGGAGAGGGCACTCCACACTAAATCATATCTTTACACTATGGGGGATCATTGAGGGGAGAGCTCACGGGCATCGGATATACTGCTGCTTTGTGGATTTCCGCAAAGCTTTTGATACTGTCTCATGGGCCAGATTGAAGAGGAGACTGCAGGATATGGGAGTGCCAGTAGAGATGCTGTGGGGCATCATTACACTCTATGAGTCAATCACAGGCAGAGTACGGGCTCCAGAAGGTGACTCAGAGATCATACACAACACTATCGGGGTGAAGCAAGGCTGCCCATTGTCTCGTGCTCTATTTGGTCTCTACATTAACGAGATCTCGGATTACATAGATAGACAGGGAGGACCAGGAACACATTTGGCAGGAGTCTTGATACCGATCCTCTTGTATGCAGATGATATTGTTCTTATTTCTGATTCACCAGAGGAGCTACAGAGGCATTTGGATGCATTATGGGCCTTTGCGAGGACGAGGACCTCACTGTGAACCTTGGAAAGACCAAGGTCATGATCCTTAACACCTCCTCACAGTGGATAACTTGATAAGTAGATCTGCAGTATAGTTTACATACAGTGGAGAGCCTGTGGAGTATGCTACCTCATATGTATACCTTGGGATCACTTTTGCTGGACCTCAGTTCTTGATGCGGAAGGCGGCCGACGCTAGATTGATGAGGGGATATGCAGCCCTTGGCTTGCTAGAGAGGCAATGCTCATAGATACAGTTTTAGGAGCCGAGGACGAAGCTTTGGCTATTTGATACTCTAGTTACACCTGCACTACTATATGGTGTCCCCATCTGGGGTCCTAGCTTATACCACAGGAGGAGACAGAGAGAGCCGGCCGAGACAGATACAGAGGAGGTATATGATGGGTGGAAGCCGATGGAGAGTCCCCTAGTGGCGATGATTTCACGCATGATTAGGAGTAAGCCATTAGTGCCACATGAGATTGTGCAAGCAGAGATGGGGGCTGCACTGATAGTGAGAGAGGCTCTATTCCAGACAGTGACATACTGGCATAGGCTATAGGAGCTTCCACTTGATAGATACCCCCGGCTAGCCCTGGAGTCCTCGAGACAATTGATACTTGAGGGAGATACAGAGTGCTGGTATGCACAGGTAGGCACTTGGTTTGGCATGCACGGTATGCAGATGGAGGCACTCCCCCTGTTCCAGTACAGCATAGAGGCCTCGTCATTTGCTCTCAGCCACACAGAGCGGAACAGGGTTATCAGGAAGGACATTGTCAGATTGGATACTCAGAGGACATGGAGTTCACCTAGTCGTCCACTGGGGACGAAGATGGCCTTCTACAGAGATCACCTCCTATGCTTGACAGAGGATGGGTTCATCATCCGCCCACGCTACATGGACATACACGTATCCTTTGGGGTGAGATGTGCGATCGGCCAGATCTGCACCTCGTCCCACTAGCTAAGAATGGAGACTGCCAGATATGGGCCTAGAATGCCACACCAGAGGATAGGATATGCCAGCTCTGTCACACAGAGCCCGAGACAGAGGATCTTTACATATGCCGATGCCTTGTATACTATGAGATTCGGGGGAGGTTCCATTGCCTCTTCCGAGCTGGGTTCGGACCACTTTCCAGGATCATGGACTTCTCGGATCAGAGATGCCTGGGACTTTTTCTTCTAGAGCTTCGTAGACAGAGGGAGTCCTTAGTGAGATCCAGATCAACTGTACTTGCTCGAGGACCAGCACAGAGAGCTCTCATCGACTTCTTCCATACCAGCACTCCGAGGGCCAACCCCATCATACCCAGACCACAAGCTAGTGTAGGATCTCGGCCGAGAGGTGTGACACTCAACAGAGCCACTGAGTTATGCAGAGCTCGACATCCCAGACCCCATGGCCCTCGCCTACGGCCACGCCACCATAGGAGGATTCGGGCCATCATCGCAGGACTCTCTCGCGCCAGCTCAATTTTACCACCTTGAGCACCATGTCACAGCGGCCCATGAGGGATGTATTAGGGTGATATGAGTGCTCTCTGCTCATGTACCTAGATCAGATTTTAAAGTTATAGATTTTTGTTATCTTTCTTTATTACTATTTTGTACCCAAGATGATGTACCTCATGGCAATGATATAACCTTTTGGTCTCATAGGTCATTTTGGCCTTTTGAAGACGTTAATACAACTTCCTTCCTTTCTTCTTTCTCTCTGTCTCTATTTTCTGCACATCTTCTTCTATGTTGTGCATTATATTCGTCGTGAATGATTGCTGAATTCTGAGCATTGAAGTTAAAATTCTTCCACCGAGCTTCCACATGTTACACTTGATTACATAGCCCACTCATCAACATAATATCTGTCAAGTCTTGTGAGAGTGTAGGGGCCATGGTGGTTAGAGCGGGAGAAAAACAAACTCGGAGGGAGGTGGCAGAATATCTCTAGGTATATGTGTGTGTGCTCCTGCACAACCAAGAGCATCTCCTTCCAAAGGGCCATTCTGGGTGTCAGTCGATGGGGGGACAACCCTTCCCACCTTGTATGTCCTAAGACGTCTTGAGCATGTTGATATCGCCAATCAGGTACCATGCATTGGCCAAATAGGTCCATCCGAACCTTTATCCTGGCGTAAAAGTCTTGAATTGTAAACATTGAGAGAACTAATCTGATCTTCACGCTCTTAAAAACTTATTGGTTTAGAAAACTTATCTGCGCTTCGCGCTCTTAAAAAAAGATTCGTTGTGCTTTACCTGTGATTGGTTTGCCAAGAGGCTGGGGCCAGCAGGTATGGCTCGTGGTTGGGATAACTTTACTGCATCTAGCAAATAAGACGGGCATCAATGGTCTCTCCATCACTGCTAGGTCTCTGTTCATTCATTTTCGGGGTAAGGATTCTGGATCTGTTCCTCCTCGCTATGGGAGTCTGCTCAGATTTGTCGGTCACCTTGTCAATGAAACCATGTGGTGTGGTGTTAGTGATGCACCCTTGCTGGCCTGGAAGGCCAGCCTATAGGTCGCCTTGAAGATGGCCATGGGCCGGTCTGCTTCTTGGAACCCTGCCTAGCAGAGAGAAATTCTCCAGAAGGCAAACATTGGTTGACGAGCTGGAGATCACGTGTACAAAGATTGGATGCTAGGGAAACAGTCTAGATTCCAGCAATCACTCTGAGGTAATAAGAAAAGGAGTTTCAAACATTGAAAAAGGTAAAACTAAGCAAACCGAAAACCAACCAACAGACAAGGAAAAATACAGTAATAACATTTTAAAGCAAACGGTATTTAATTGTGCCCATCAACACCCCAAGCACAAGCTACTCATTGTGTCAATTAAAAGTTCTTTTTCAGTGTCTTGGTCATGTAAGCATTCCCTTGCCTGGTGGTTTCAACATCAGTTTCATTTTTTTTCATACTGACTGCATCTTTGTAATGTTGTTTAAGGCACGATGGCTCCTATGTGATCACTTCCGAAGCGCGCCCAACAGGTTGTTTGGCTTCAGTTACTAGTCGCCAGGAGTGTGAACTGCTGGGGAGCTCTATGATGCTGATTGGTTTTGTGAGATACTTGTCAAGGTGATGTAAATGGCAACAACATCCATGCTTCTTTTGGTACATAACCTTGTTGGAAGCGTGTGATTATCATGTATCCAACAATCCTTGTGTTTTCTTAATGGAGGATAGAGGATCTAGTGGGGATGTAAGAGGCATACAGACATTCATGGTGGATGACAGTACTGCGGTTGCAACTTCTAGTGGACATGAGCAGATCAAAGGCAGGTCAAGTCAGGCACAGGTAGCCTCAGGGTCCGAGAAAGAAGGCATATTTGACAGAAGCTCGTGCTTGAGGTTTAAGGGCATGATTACTTCGAGTCCGCAGTCTAATGTGGTTCCAGGTTTGGCTTTTGCTGGGGCCTCAAGAGCTGTAGCTGACCGTAATGCTAGGAAAGATAGTGGTATTGGAGAAGGGCCTTTTCCCGTCAGACCACAGCTGGCTTCAGCACTTCATACTGGGAACATTTCCTGCATCAGACCCAACCTTTCCGATATGATTATGGAGCAAAGGAATGACCCAAGGACTCTATTTGGGAAGCAGGGCGAGAGGTATAGGCAAGAAGTTCGTCAGCAGCAAATCCAGCAATGGGTCTTGAAGCACAACTTTTCTCAGGACTCTTTACCGAGTGATTGTTGGCCTGACAAGTATCCTCAGACAATACAAGACCCCGAACATGAGAGCTCAGAATCACTTGAGAAACCTGACAGTGGCAAACAAGCAGAAGCAGGTGTAGGCAAAGAATCATTGCAACAGTCCAGTAGGACAAAGTCCCTTTATAGTGACCCTTGGAAGACTAGGTTTGCAAAGCTCAGCACACATCAGCCTCCTCTTGTCTCCACGAATGCTATCACAGCGGATTCAGGAATTTTCCATGCATCAAAAGGTGCTCTTATGAAGAAAAGGAAAATGGAGTATCTTGAGGACGGGGCAGATAAGTCTGCAATGGCTCTCTGCAAGCAGTCTGAGTTGGTATCGTTTTTTGAGGGATCGTATCCTAGCAATGGTGATGTTGGGAGCAACATCACCTTACGTCAGTGGCTGAATAGGCCATCCCGGATGGTGGACCATTTCGAGTGCTTACACATTTTCAAACAGATCTTGGAGTTTGTTCATCTTGCTCACGCACAGGGCGTTGTCTTGAGAAATGTTCGTCCTTCATCATTTATCCTTTCTTCCATGCATCGGGTTTCTTTTCTGGATTCTGCAAGCTCTAGATCTACTTCTGGGTCATCAGATGCTTCTACAGGTGGAGCATCTGGTCAAGCCTCCCTTTTAGACACAGCAACCCTTAGCAATGATATTTCCACTTCAAGTGAGGGGAGGGCATTGTCAAGTAGGCAAGCAGCAGCTCCAAATACCCAAGAGATGCAGAGTTTTGAAGACCATCTTGATGGATTCAGGAGCACCTCCAATAAGAGACAAAATATGGTGTCCTCGAAGAGGTTAAATGCTTTTGCTGAGAAAGCATGGGACAAGTTGGAGTTTGAGGCATGGTTATCAGGTCCATTTAAAGGATCCAGTCCCAGCAGCCAGAAAAGCAGCAGCTTTGGGATGGAGTCTCTAGAGGATGACTTGAGAGTCTCAGCAGATGCACCAAAGGATATATCCACTAGCAAAGCTTTCATGGTAGCAAAGAAATCAGAAGTGCAAGAGAGATTGACACTAAGTTCTCTCTCAGGTGATGAGGTGCAACAGGATGAACACTTTCCTCTGCGGCCTACCCACCTCATGGAGGAGACATGGTATGCGAGTCCTGAGGAGGTCTTAGATGGAACATACTCTTTTGCATCAGACATTTACTGTTTAGGAGTACTGCTCTTTGAGGTATTACCTTCTCTTTTCTTTAGTTTCCTTATTCTAGCTGCTAAGTAACACAGCTTCTTGCATTTTATCTGTCCAGATGCAAGGCCAGATTTTTGAATTTTGTTTGATTTGTTGCAGCTGTTCTGCTCATCAAGTACGTGGGAAGAATACTCAAGGGTAATGTTAGATCTTCACCATAGAATATTGCCCTCTCGAATGCTTTCAGAGCGGCCAAAAGAAGCTGCCTTTTGCCTGTGGCTGCTCCATCCAAACCCGAATTCACGACCAGAAGCTAGGTAATGTTACTTGTCTTGTAATGTCCTTGTAAAGATTTTAAGTTGATGTTAATCCATCTTTTTAATCCATTGGGAGTCTTTGTATGCCCAGTTGATCGTGTATCTGTAAAATTGATAATGCACTCGTGTGCTTGCGTTTTCATGTCCATATTCTTGAGCAAATATCTTATAACACTCTCCTAAGCACGAGTAAGAGGGTGTTGTAGTCAGCCATGGATGAGCTCACAAGGCCAATGTATGGTCTACAAGTGGGTAAGGAGGGGCGATCTCTTTCACAACCTACACCAGCCTCGCCTTCTGCTTTGTGGCAGCTCACGCGCCTCCCAGCTCTGCATCTGCAGGTTTCTAGTCCTAGGGCCTGCTACTGCCTCCAATTCTTGCCTGCATTGTTGTTGCATGCGTAGAGTCAAGGGTGGAAGTAGTGAAACACTACATGTGCACCCTGTTTTACTAACTAAAATACACTCTATGACTGTAAAAGGGCTTACACACAATACCATGTATGAGTACTGTTAGGGATGAAAGATGCTTGAAATGGAATTTTGGAAGGTGGGCTGCTTCTGCATGCTTGCCGGGCTGAACCAATGCAATTGTGTGCTGAAGTGTGGGCTGCAAGAGGTGTTGCAAAAGATGGTAGAGAGAATGAATGAAAGGGAGGGGTTATTCGCTTATAGACAGCATAGGGTTGGCTGACTGGCAGCATCCCTGGGTGGCTAGGCGGACTTTGGTCGATTAAGCTGTTGGTTAATTAATATGTTTCCTGTCTTGCTACGTTGCCAAATTTGTCAGGCCTGACTGTTCTACCATGATACCATCTTTGGCATCTTTGTCACCTAATGCTCCAAGGAGGATGTGGGAATATTTTCAGGCCGTTGATTCTTCATAAAACCTAGCAGCTGTTGATGCTCCTTGAAAACCTAGCAGCCGCTGTGCTAGATATTCTGCATCATTAGTAAGAGTAGAGAGAGAAAATTTTCGACACACTTTTAGCGAGTGCAAACCAAACTCCTCATCTTTGTTTTACGAGTGCAGACCAAACTCTTCATCTTTGTTTTACTGGTTAGAGCAGCAGCAATGTATGGGGAAGATTTTGGGCTGTAAACCTCACACCTTTGTAATGGAGCCAAGAAGATGCTCTCACGATTTGTTTGCAATAAACCCTGTGTCCCACACATGGTTTTGGCGGAGTTTGCAGCCCGCAGAGGCCTCAGTTCAACTCGTCACTTACCTATCAGCCAAGGATGGCTTGGATTAGCCTAATACTGTTTGTTCACACTTGGCTTTATGGGCAATGAAGATACATGTCTTTGAGAATGGGAGATTATCGAAATACACATTGTACATGTGCATTGTATTCATGGTTGCCTGGAACTGTGGTTTTTGGGTGCAATGTTTTGTATGTTTGCTTGATTTGTATGTGTTAGTCCTCCGGGGCTGGGGCGCCTGGATTTATGTCCCGCAGGACTGAGAGGGGAGAAAGTTTATAGACTTCTGCAAGGAATTTGAATTTTTTCATTGTTCCATGGGCGAGGCTGATCAACTTCTGGCTTTTTTGAATATATTTTCTATTTGATTATCAAGGCAGGTAGCTCTATATCAACAGTCATTTGTGGCTGTTTTTCTGTCCAGTTTTGTTGTTACTTTCCTATATCACTAAAAAATCAAATGCATTAAATATGTGTTGCTTTTTGCTTTGCATTTTCTTCTGCAACAGTGAGCTGCTGCACTCTGAAATTCTTAATGAAGCTGGCGAAGCACTTGTAGAGAGGCAGGCAGCCATGAACATAGAGGAGAGCGAAGCAGAAACAGAGTTACTATTGGACTTCCTTCAACGTGCACAACAGAAAAAACAAGAACTATCCAGAAGACTCATAAACGATCTCTCTTGTCTCACATCAGATATACAGGAAGTGAACAGGAGGCGGTCTCTTCTAAAGCACACTGGCATGCAGAGTAGTGGACTACTGGAGAATCAGGCCATGTCCAGCAAGCTTACTGAACACGGAGGTTCTTGCAATATTAAAGATTCACTGTTGAAGAATCGGGGGGTTTTTGATGGGGAGGCTTCAGAAATGTCGGTGCATGGTCTTTCTGTAGACGTCAGCAGAAAAGGGATTCAAGTGGGCAGTGAGTCTATGCAAAGACAAGAAGAGTTGCGCTCAAAGTGTGCCAGGCTGATGAGAAACTTTGATCAACTTGAGCAAGTCTACTTTTCTATGCGCTGGAAAGTTCAGCCTTCTCAGACATGCAGGAGTACTTGTAATTTTGGAAGCCAAAATCAGGACACCACGACTGCTAGCACAGCAACAAATGTGCCACTTGCTGGTTCGGGCACTCAAAAGAGCTCTGAAGTTGTTGGTATTGGTACCCAAGCGAATGATTCACTTGGATGCTTTTTTGATAGCCTCTGCAAGTATGCAAGGTTCAACAAGTTTGAGGTGAGAGCAACTCTACGGCATGGAGATTTGCTCAACACTGCCAATATGGTCTGTTCTCTAAGCTTTGATCGCGATCAGGAATATTTTGCAACAGCTGGCGTATGTAAGCGGATCAAAGTTTTTGAATGTGATGCAGTATTGAATGAAAGTATAGACATACACTATCCTGTGATTGAAATGACAAACAGGTCAATGCTCAGCAGCATTTGCTGGAATAGTTACATAAAAAGCCACATTGCCTCAAGTGATTATGATGGTGTAGTGCAGGTAAACTGACGTTATCCTTGCTCAAGCTAGGAAACTGGTTTAATGCCTTTGATTTTGTGAAGAACGTTCTTTTTATAATGACTCTAGTGCAGAAATCCATGCAAATGCACTGGTTTAAATCAGCTCATTGAAGGAATACCTATAAAAAGTTATTACACTTAATTACCCACACACATGGCCCGTGCGTGCTCACACATACGCTCTGCCCAAAATTGCAGCACCAACTCACTTAGAAATTGGAATGGCGTGCACCTCCTCAGGGGACAATCAATATCAAAAGAAAAGTAAATAAAATTTTGTGAAGGTATAACAGAGTCTATAAGACAATGATATCCTATCAAAATGCATCCATTATATAGTGGCATGTTGTGAAACGTAAATTTTCAAAACCAACTACTACCTGCTATACAGTATGTAGGGCACAACTAGACATCAGATAACATCTGACAGGCAGAGTTGGACATCTTAGGTGACACGTGGCACTGCTACATGACAGTGATGATGTGGTGGCGGTAACATGGCAGTCGGGTACAGGTGGCCGACATCAATACCAGGCTTAGTTCGGTACGTCGTACGACTGAAATCGTACGTACTTGTTGTACGGTACGGTACCGTACGGATTCGTACGATACCGTACGATTTTTGATTTTGATTTTTTTTTTTCGTCGTCGTCGTCGTTGTTGTTGTTGTTGCTGTTGCGTGGAGCAATTTCAGTCTTCTAGAGAGCCATTTATCGCCATTTGCAGCCTATAGGGAGCTGTTTGTCAGCGTGTGCACTTGCCATTGCCATATTAGGCAAGCGATCATATTGCCTGATGAGGAGAACGAGGCAATCTTCATGGAGCTCTATAGTGAGCTTGTGGCAGCAGATACTCGCAGCACCAAGAGTCAGCATGGACGGGGGCCCGAGCAGTTGGAGTTCATAGGCCTCCGCCTTCGGCATCGGCAAAGGGTGGCCTTCGCACATATGTGAGGCGGGGATCCTCGAGCTCCAATCCCCGCCTTCATGATGATATTCCATTGCCCCCTCATGATGATACCCCACTGCCTAGAGAGCCCTTGTTTGATGATGATGGCAACCTACTTAGCGAGAATGATCCCCAGAGTGTCTCGTCCACCTTCGAAGAGTCCTCTTCAGAGAACTCTCTTGATGGACACTCTAGTAGTGATCATGTTGATGATCATGCAGATGTTGGTGATGATGTAGACTTTTGATATGTTATAGCTCTCTAGGCATTGGGCATCTATCTCCTTCTAGCCCATCGATGATGTATTGTAGTATGTAGTATCATGTATGTACGCATGTTGGAACTTGGCGGTCGCCCATGCCATGAGTTTTTGGCCTATCCTTTTGTAGCAATTTTGTACTCTAATGGCATGATGACATTATGTTCATGGTTCTACTATTTTGTAACTTCTTGTCTACAATTTTTAAGTTTAGGAAGTATTTAAAAAAAAAAAAAACGTACTAATATCGTACCGTACCTCAAAAAATTTTAAGGTACCAATTAGTACCGTATTTTATCGTACCGTACCGTATCGTACCTTTCGTACTAACTAACCATGATTAATACTACTGGCCGACTAGGAGCATTGGTGCATATATATACATGGGTAGCCAAATAGTCATATTCGTATGCTTTCCTTAGTGTTGGACTTCACAAAGGTGTATGCTTCCTTGCGTTTGGCGTCCTCGACCCTTCGTTCATCATTGCGTTGGGCTTTTTTGGCCCTTCGTTCTTCAGCCCGTTTGGATTCATCATGTTGGGCTTTTTTGGCCCTTCGTTTTTCAGCCCGTTTGGATTCTTCTTTTTGTCTTTGTTGCTCCATGATGAGGAACAATCTTTCAAGCTATGAAAGTTCTTTAGGCTTTTCGTCTTCTTTGATTGCTTACTTGACTTTTAGCTTCCTCTTTGGCTTTTTTTGCTTTTTCTACTTTTTCTTCTTGAGACTCAAGTTGGAGCTTGAGAAATCTATCTTGCTCCAAAATTGCTTGGACGAAGTCATCATTGAAGTAAGTGTTTCTTTGGTGGTATCTTCTTTGTTGATCTCTCCTTGATGTCTTCTTTGGAGCTTTTTGAAGAGGTGTCTCCTGACATTGTGGAGGCCTGGGTGATTTTTCTTGACCATAGTTTTATATAAGCTCACACTTTTGGGTAGGTGAGTTCGGTCACAACCTGAAGCTGTGATACCAATGTAGTATGCAATAGGTGGACCGTTGTGACATGCAACAAAGCCTTCTTTAAACCTGTGAGTTTATGCAATCCATTGTACTTAAGAGAGATTAGTTGAGAGAGGAGATAAGAGTCGACATAGGATTGGGTCCCAATTACCCACTGAAGGGCCCCTGCAAGCAGAAGTATTTGCTTGTATTACTTTGGAAAACTTGTACAATGATGTGAATGATGAGTGTGGATTGCCAAACACAAGGATGAGGAAGACCGGACGTTGGCTGAACCATATGTTGACGCAATAGCACCATAGAAGACTCTATGAAGGCATGCATGCAAGTCTAGATCTACTGAGGATATGCACATATGTTAGTTGAGGATGAGATAGCCGGCCCTCACAGGAGGAGAGATGGTATTCGCAGGTTGCACGGGCCAAGATGGAGCTATTGTTTCTGAACACCCCCCCCCCCCCCCCCCCCCCCCCCCCCCGCGCGCCCCCCTCGCGCCCCCCCATTGTGAGAGCCATCACCACTGATTTTTTTTTCTCTCTCCACACGGGTGTCCCATAATCCCCACAAGTGATGGACGCGTGCGAGAGGGTCTGGTGGCACATGAGAGAGGTGGTTCCCCCCGCGCTTCGGTCCTTCTTATTGACTCCCTTCACTGCAGAAGAGCTGGCGGGGGCATTGATGGCTCTTCCTAGGAGCAAATGCCCGGGGACGGATGAGCTTCTAGTTTTTGTCTTTCTTTGCCACTAGGACCTCATGGAAGGCGGCCTTCGAGCTGCCTTTAATGAGATTATGACCACAGGTAATGTAGTATGCAATAGGTGGACCGTTGTGACATGCAACAAAGCCTTCTTTAAACCTGTGAGTTTATGCAATCCATTGTACTTAAGAGAGAAGAGTTGAGAGAGGAGATAAGAGTCGACATAGGATTGGGTCCCAATTACCCACTGAAGGGCCCCTGCAAGCAGAAGTATTTGCTTGTATTACTTTGGAAAACTTGTACAATGATGTGAATGATGAGTGTGGATTGCCAAACACAAGGATGAGGAAGACCGGACGTTGGCTGAACCATATGTTGACACAATAGCACCATAGAAGACTCTATGAAGGCATGCATGCAAGTCTAGATCTACTGAGGATATGCACATATGTTAGTTGAGGATGAGATAGCCGGCCCTCACAGGAGGAGAGATGGTATTCGCAGGTTGCACGGGCTAAGATGGAGCTATTGTTTCTGACCCCCCCACCCCCCCCCCCCCCCCCCCCCCTTGTGAGAGCCATCACCACTCATTTTTTTGATCTCTCCACACGGGTGTCCCATTATCCCCACAAGTGATGGACGCGTGCGAGAGGGTCTGGTGGCACATGAGAGAGGTGGTTCCCCTTGCGCTTCGGTCCTTCTTATTGACTCCCTTCACTGCAGAAGAGCTGGCGGGGGCATTGATGGCTCAAATGCCCGGGGACGGATGAGCTTCTAGTTTCCGTCTTTCTTTGCCAGTGGGACCTCATGGAAGGCGGCCTTCGAGCCGCCTTTAATGAGATTCCACAGGTGCCATGCCAGAGAGGCTTTCAGAGGGTTTGATACACTTGATTCCTAAGGAGGGTGGTGACAGATTGGAGATCCAGCAGTGGAGACCCATCACCCTTCTTGGGACCGCCTACTAGATCTTGGCCAAGGCCATCAGCACGAGACTTCAGCCTTTCCTCTCCCTGACTTAATCCATGACACTCATACGAGTTTTGTTCAGGATCTGAGCATTCAGGACAACATCTTCACGTTTTGGGAGGCGACAACTTCGGCCCGGATGTGGCAGCAAGACCTCATAGTGCTACTCGTAGACTTCGAGAAAGCATATGCTAGGGTTGATTGGAGCTTTTTGGAGGGCACGATGAGCCGGATGGGATTTCCCGTGGAGTGGATTTGTGGTGTTTCAGGACTTTACTCGGCACAGATTTTCCCTTTCCCACTCGGTTCGATAGGGCTGTCCTTTGGCACCTTACGCTTTCCTATTTGTCGCCGAGGCCATGAGCAGTTTTCTCTTAGCACAGGAGACGGAGCTCTAGGGATTGCATCTCCCCCTCCGTACTCAGGAAGAGCTGCCAGACTCTGAGTTTTCTGATGACACAACAACTTACCTATTAGGAGATGTGGAGAATCTCCAGAGATTCATTGAGGCAGTCGAGATCTTTGGTCGCGCATCAGGAGCGCATATCAACTGGCACAAGTCATGTGGTTTTTGGGTAGGCTTTGCACCCGCCCTGGCTTGGCGCCCAGTTGAGTCTTTCGAGTGGATCCCTAGGGGCACTCCAATTCGCTATCTTGGATGCTAGGTGGGTATCGATATCTCTCCTGAGCAGCAGCTCGCCCCTCTTCTTCTAACATTCGGAAGAAGCTTTTGTATCGGAGTTCTTCGAGGCTCTCCCTAGCTGGTAGAGTGGTGGTGGCGAACCAAGTCCTTCTTGCCACCATGTGGTACATTACGTCTTGTTGGGCCTTCTCCCGAGCATGTATTGGTCAGATACAACGGTTGATCCGAAAATTCTTGTGTGCCGGTAGTGACGGGAGGCCTGCCAGGGCCAAGGTGGCATGGAGTGATCATTCAGCCATGGCATAGAGGGGGCCTAGGCATCATTGACCCTGCTAGTCAGAGCTGTGCCCTGCTGGGCAAGATGATTGTTAGAGAACTCCTTCCCGGTGGTGAGCCTTGGAAGGACTTCCTCTTGGCCCGTTCAGCCCGCACCCCGAGTCTAGGGGGCCCTTGGCCATAGAGTATTAGATGGATCTTCACTGAGATGCGAGCCCGCGGACTTAGCCCAGCTTTTTAGGACAGATTTGCAGCCAGTTTACTCCGAGCTTGGGATCACCTCAGGCCGGCCCTTAGGCAGCTAGCTCCGGTAGCCTTAGAGGAGCGTCTTCAGCAACCATTGATCTGGACAGAATTGGCCTTCTTGGTCTCCACGTTCATTTGCACTTGTGGGTCCTCATGCAAGAATTTAAGTTCATCTTCCTTGTCTTTGAGAAGCCTTTTCATATGCTGAACTTCAGCCTGTAATGCATTAGGCTCCCTATCTTGCACTTTCTCCTTGCCATGCGACTGTTGTCCCAACAATACCAAGTTTGGATCATGTGCAACATGAGCATATGTGTCGTGTAATGTATTCGTAGCATGTGTTTTACTAGAATACCACTTCCTCAATCCTTACTCGGCTGTCCATACTACAAAGTGCCCCGAAAGCTAGTTCTCCATAGTACTGGCTCCAGAGGTCACTCTCAGGCACAAACAAGGTTGTGAAGTTGAATTTGGGAAGCCTCAGCAGCAGCTACAACCAGTGGTGCTAGGAAAGCTGGTTCTCCGTAGTACTTGCACTGTAAGTAACTCCCGGGCACAAACAAGGTTGTGAAGTCGAATTCCGGAAGCGTCAGCTGAAACCGGCATCTGGTAGAAACCAAAGTGCGGTAGACTAGCAGTCACCCAAACACGGTTGTAATCCAGCAAATAAGATAGATAAAAAGGGAGCTAGAGTGCTCCTACACGAAAAGAAGAACGACACCTGTTGGCCCCAAAGCTTGGCGCCCCTTTCGGTATTTCTTTATTCAAATTCAATGGAAGAGTTTAAATGAATACATCATGAGTTCTGCACCTCTGGTAGCCACCTTTGGTCTCGCACCGTTTTCCACAGGAAAAAGGGAGAGAAGAAAGCTCTGTTCGGCTGTGCGCTGCCTTCCACAGGAGAGAGAGAGAGAGAGAGAGAGAGAGAGAGAGAGAGAAATCTGTCGGCTGTGCACTTCCTGCAACCAGCAGCCGTCTGCAATCCTGTCGACTTCCCTTCCAAGATAGAGAGAGATACAATCTAATCCGCCGGCCTGTTGCAAAGAGGGAGAGAGCATGCTGTTTAGCCCCGCTCTCTGTCCAGCCCACGTACAGTGTTCTGCCCTGCTCTCTGTCCAGCCCATGTGCAGTCCAGCCCGCCTTCAATCCTACTGCCAGCCCACCAATAAGCAGGAGAGAGAAAGAGCTCTTGCACGTGTAGCTGCAGCCAGCCTGTTGCAAGGAGATAAAGGGCTTGCTGTTCAGTCCCGGCGCACCACCTTCCAACAGCCCACCTGTCACTAGAAAGAGAGAAAAAGCACACGTATGCTGCAGCCGACTCTCCTCCAAAAGAAGTTTCCCCCTAATAATAGGGTAGGCCTCCCCCAAATGGGCCACGATGCTCTAAAAGGAGTATTCTTTTATTTTAAAAGGTTTTTAACCCTTTGTCCCCTCCACACATGGGGTTGTTTAAATAAAACCTTTGTTCCAAGTATGAACCTTAAACATATATCTTGCTCACCGACCACCATGCTCGCACTTACACTGCACAAATTCACAAGGTCATGACACAACAATAGCTACACACCACGGGCAGTGCCTATGGGCACCAAACAGGTACCGTATGTTGGGTGTTGGACTCACACACTCACACACACAAACCTGCACATTAGGGTTAGGTGCAGGGTAGAGAAGCTCACACACAAAAGAGAGAGAGAGAGAGAGAGAGAGAGAGCCAAAAGTGTGGTATCCACAAAATGCAAGTCAACCCTTGCATGTGTGCCACATCCATATAATATAGAAGTACAAAATATTATATGTTAGAGTGTCCTTTCACACTTGATGTCCAAGGGGAAAAACCACATGGGAAAAAGTGCCCTTGGTTAAGCCCTGTTCACACATAGCACTACCATAAGTGAGCATATGCCTACAAATCCCCCCTGTAGTGGAAGTGTGAACCTGTACAAGGTAGCAGATCACTCTCTGTATGAGAGTAAGCCCAAAGCTTTGCGGAAAGCTTCAAACTTTTCTCGAGGTAAAGCCTTTGTGAATAGATCTGCAACATTATCCTGTGTAGGGCAATAAGATAAACTGATCTCCCCTGCATGTAGCCTCTCTCTGACATAGTGATAATGAATCTCTATGTGCTTGGTACGTGCATGAAATACTGGATTTCGTGCCACGGCCGTAGCACTCTGGCTATCAGTGAGAATGGTGGTGGGTGTCTGCTGACACTCACGAAGATCAGCCAATAGTCTCCTCAACCATACACAATCTACTGTAGCTGTAACGACTGCCCTGTACTCAGCCTCACAAGTAGATGTAGCAACAGTGGGTTGCTTTTTACTCAACCAAGATATGCATGAGCTGCCAAGAAAAAAACAATTCCCACTGGTGGATTGCCTGGTATCATAATCACCAGCCCAATCTGAATCACTGTATGCATAAAGCTGCAAGGTGCCCCCCCGGGATAGAACAAACCAAGATCCAGGGTACCCTTAAGATATCGAAAAATGCGTTTGACTGCTTGCCAATGCTTTGTGCCTGGGCTGTGCATGAATTTGCTCAACAAAGACACCCCAAAAGATATGTCTAGCCTCGTGTTACACAAGTAAATGAGGCATCCCACTGCCTGGCTGTAAATGCCGGCCTCAAAAGGCTCTCCAATATCATGCATAGTAAGCCGTACACCTGGTTCTACCGGAGTAGAAATGGGCTTACATTCATCCATGTGAAATCTTTTTAGCAAACTTTTTATGTACTTAGTTTGCTGCATAACAATGCCATCATCTGTATGCATAAACTGTATGCCGAGATAGTAGTGTAAAGGCCCCAAATCTGACATATCAAATTCAGCTTTCAAATCAGCTTTGAAATCTGAAATTTGTGCTTTGCTTGTACCTGTAATGAGCATGTCATCTACATACAAGATGACTATGAGAATATCAGCATCGGTTTTCTTCACATATAATGTGCTTTCAGCTGGACTATTCTCATAACCTTGGTTGGTTAGATGAGCATGTATCTTATCATACCAAGCTCTTGGAGCTTGCTTTAACCCATACAATGCTTTGTGCAACTTGCATACTTTATGTTCCTCACCAGGAACTACAAAACCAATGGGTTGATTTACATATACTTCCTCCTGTAAATCCCCATTTAAGAATGCAGTTTTGATATCCAATTGATGCACTTTCCATCCTTTATGGGCAGCCAATGCAATCACAGATCTTATTGTGGTCATTCTCGAAGTAGGAGCAAAAGTCTCTTCATAATCTATTCCCTTTTTTTGGGAGTAGCCTTTAGCCACAAGTCTTGCTTTGTACCTGTCAATAGTACCATCAGACTTTCTTTTGACTTTGTACACCCACTTTGTTCCAATTACATGCTTGCCTTTAGGCAATTCCACAAGATCCCATGTATTGTTCTTCATGATAGAAGAAATTTCAGCTTGCATAGCTTGCAACCAATGCTCATTCTCATGTGCTTCTTCATAAGAAGAAGGCTCTTCTGAATCAAAGAGACCACCCATTGCGAATGCAGACTCCCCACGATGTACATTCAAAGCATGGCTGGAACTAGCCCTTGTTCTACCTGTGAGTGGAGCTGCAAGTTTGCTTTCTTACAAAGTTTTTAGCAACCATCTTGGCACTGACTTGGCTGTGTCTATGGCTGTTTGCTCTTCCCTGACAAGATCTTCCACTTCTTCCACAGAAGGGGGCTGAATGGCTGGCTGGTTCACATGTTCTACATGTGGATTTTCTTGTGTAGGGGCTGGCTGATCTGAATCCCCCCTAATTGCAATGGGTAAAAGTCCATCAAACATGTCCTGTATGCTTGTATCATTGCTTTTATACAAGCTGACCATGGGCTGTTCTGAATTTTCAGCAAATACCACATCTCTACTCACAAAAATCCTTCGTGTAGTTGGATTATAAAGACGGTATCCTTTGCTTTCATTGCTGTAGCCCACAAAAATGCATTTAATTGCTTTGTCATCAAGCTTTGTTCGGAGTTGTTCTGGCACATGTGCATATGCCAAACACCCAAATGTACGCATATAATCCACTGTTGGCTTTCGGCTATACCAAGCCTCAAATGGTGTTATGGTTTTCAAAGCTTTTGTTGGACACCTGTTCAACACCACCTCTATTTGAGCGAAGTGTTTGGACTTTACATGCACACATATTTTCTGCCATTGCTACAAAGTGTCGAAAGCATGTAAACACATCTGCTTTTGCTTTCAAAGGGTAAGCCCAAGCAAACCTGGAGTAGTCATCAATGAATGTGACAAAGTAAAGATGCCCCCCTATGGATGGTGTCCGCATTGGACCACATACATCACTATGAGCTCTAACAGCTCCATCTTTGGGGAATGGTTTCCGTTGCATCTTTCCCAAAATACACCCCTCACATACATGTCTTGGCGGAGACTCAAGAGGCGGCATATTATCAACCATGCATCAAACTCTGAAAATTTACATGCCCAAAACGAGCATGCCATAGCTCTCCATCATGCATAGCAGGAGTGTGGGCAGCCACTGTATTTGCATCATAAGTGCGCTTGTCATAGCTGTCCAGCTTATACAAGCCTTTGTATCGTGTTCCAGAAGTGACTATTTCATAACCCTTTGATGGGTCTTTTACCAAACACTTCCCATCTTCAAATTCAACCTTTAAACCTTGGTCGTTTATGGCTGAGACGGAGAGCAGATTTTTCTTTATTCCTGGAACATACAATACATTTTTCATACATATATTGGCACCATTGGCTGCAATAAGTATGACATTACCAATTCCCTTTACTGGATATGTGGTATGATCTGCACATGATAGAGTGCGGCCATTTGAAGCATAAACCAAGTGCTGAAATACATCTTTGCATGAAGTGATGTGGCTCGAAGCACCACTATCAAAATACCATGATGCATTCTGTCTGTCAGATGCAATGCAAGACATATCAGTGTCTGAAGCACCTGGTGTGTCACTAGTGCATGTGACCAAAAAAGTGTACTCTTCCTGGATTACATTAGCTGATTGCTGTGCTTTGTCATCCGAAGAGTCTGCTACTGCATTGCCTGCTTCTTTCTTTTTCTCTTTTGCAATCCTTTTCCTACATTCACTGATGTAGTGTCCAGGCTTATGGCAGTAGTGACATTTTCCCTTCTTTTTGGGCTTGTTTGCATCCCCTTTGTCAGACTTTTCACCACTAGAAGAGGGCTGTCCATGACCAGCCTTGCTAGACTGTTGTCCCCCATGCCTAAAGCTCTTTGCTTTACCCTTATCCTTGGCTGTAAATGCCTTTTCTCCACCACGGTTGCTCGATAAGTTTGCTCTTGTTTGCTCTTCCTGCAAGAGTAAACCCACGAGCTCTTCAAAAGTGACGGGATCACCACCTCCTCTCATCGAGAGGTTGAGAGAGGTGTGAAAGCCCAAGTAGGAAGGCGGTAAAGAATGAAGAGTGTTGGTGACCATCTGTCTGTCTGGGATAACCTCATCAATGTTGAGCAATTGTTCCTGCAAATCTTTCACTTTGGTGAGATGATCTGCCATGGAGTCACCCTCATCCATAGAAAGAAGATCCAATTGCCTCTTCAAGTAGGCAACTCTTGCCTCGTTGCGTACCTGATACATTGCTTCCAATGTGTCCCATGCAAGCTTCGATGTCTTGCACAAACGAATGTGCGGAATAATAGTCCTTTTCACTGAAAGGGCTATCAATGACATGGCCTGTGCATCTCTAGAGTCCCATCTCTTCTGCTCGTGTGGGAGCAGGATCTACATCAGGAGCTCTTTGAGCACCTGCCCTTTGAGGCGTGGCTGGCTGAATGGTATGTGGGCGTGTGTCATCACCACACATGATGCCCCAAAGCCCTTTGGCTACCAGCAAATTACGGATCATAAAACTCCAAAGGGAGTAGTTAGATCCATCCAGCTTGTCCTCCTGGGTGAGCACACCAAATACATCTGTAGCATTCTGTGCCATGTCAACAAAGTATAACTGCAAGCAAACCAAGCACCAATGTGCAGTGCCAGGCAACCAAATGTCCTGTGCAAATGTATGCCTGCAAACCAAAGCAAGTGTAAACCTGCACCAAATTGTCCAATTACACCCAATGTGTATACATACGCGACAAATCGCAGCTGTAATGCCCAATTACATGCTCCAATCTGAAAATCCCCAATTTTTATGCACTCCAATCGCTTCAATCTGCATCTAATTGGCCAATTTTCACAAAAGCCCCAAATTTCTGCAAGTGAAAGAGGTTCAATTTGCTGATTTTGACCTCAATTTTGAAAACCCCCAAATTTCTGCAAATGAAAGAGGTTCAATTGGCTGATTTTGACCTCAATTTCGAAAACCCCCAAATTGCAGGCAAAGTAAAATGCCCAATTTTTTTAATTTGTTCTGAAATTGAGAAATCCCCCAATTTGCCTGAATCCACCACCTGCAATCTTTCAAATCTTCCTTGCATTTTTTTTTTGTTTGCTGAAACACAGGTGCCTGGGCAGCCGGGAAGACCTTGTTGAAGGTAGTCGTTGCAGGTGAAGGCGTTGGAGGGAGTGGTGTTGTAGGGAGTTGTTGCAGAGCACGGATGGCAAGACAGAGGCGTGTAGAGCTGCAGACGGGTGCACAGTGGTCACGAGGTGTGCAGAGGACAGCAAGGCGGAGGCGTGCTCTGGGCGGTGGCGAACCAGCAGAGGCGGACGTTGTGGAGCTGTCGGGTCCCAGCGGGCGAGCAGCAGGCGTGCTGGAGTTGACTTGCGATAAGGTAGGCGGAGGCGGCGAACAAAGACCACGAGGCAGTCGTGGGTAGCGCTGGGAGCGAACAGAGGGCGCCTGAAGTCGGGTAGGGTGTGCCGGCGGGCTTGGACCAGCGCGGATGCGTGGAGTCGACGGTGGAGGTCGAGACAGAGCAGAGACGGCCGGCGGGCCTTGGACCAGCGCTGGTGCCTGCAGTCGACTGGTGCCGGTCGAGACGGAGCAGGGCCGACGAGCGAGCCAGCCGGCGGGTCGAGACGGCCTGAACGGAGACGTCGGACGGGAGCAGACGGCGACTGGAACGGAGAGGCATGGACGGAAGTGGTCGGCCGGAACAGAACGGCAGGTTGAGACGACGCTGGCCGGCGGGTGCTGTGACGGAGCTGAGGGGGGCCTGGGCGGTGACAGAAGCGGGCGCCGGCTGGAGTTGGCAGAACGCGGAGGTGGTGGGCTCCCCACTAGTGCCGCCCGCATTTGGCGGCCGGACGGTGGAGCAGCTGGACGGAACTGGCGGACGGAAGCCACGGACGGACGGACGTCGACGGAAAAACACAGCGTCGACGGAAATTCGCAGTCGACGGAAAAAACACAGCGTCGAAGGAATTTCGCAGTTTTTTTCTGCAGATTCACACAGGCACTGCTCCAGGGCAAGCTCCCAGCTCTGATACCAAATGTTGGGTGTTGGACTCACACACTCACACACACAAACCTGCACATTAGGGTTAGGTGCAGGGTAGAGAAGCTCACACACAAAAAAGAGAGAGAGAGAGAGAGAGAGCCAAAAGTGTGGTATCCACAAAATGCAAGTCAACCCTTGCATGTGTGCCACATCCATATAATATAGAAGTACAAAATATTATATGTTAGAGTGTCCTTTCACACTTGATGTCCAAGGGGAAAAACCACATGGGAAAAAGTGCCCTTGGTTAAGCCCTGTTCACACATAGCACTACCATAAGTGAGCATATGCCTACACCGTAGGCACCAAGCAGGCATAGATATCAGCGCCAAGGGGGCTGGACTGCAGGTACACGTCAAGCTCCATAAAGCGTATAGTGTACAGCCAGCAACATGGTCCGCTGACCGCAGGAGAGAGATGGCGACCAGCAGCAATAGGACGTTTTTGTGACGGCAATGATGAGGGTGAAGTCAGATGTCAGTGTAGGGCAATAGGGCGTTGGCTATGGAAGCCCTCTTTCACTTCGTTTATCTGCAAGCAGGTAGTCGACTAGCCTTGCTAGGGACGGAGAGAGAATTGTGCATTGATTGGGCCCATGCACCCACCGTGGGCTACATGGCAGCCCACACCACACACTTGGCATACATGCCTGCCTAGGCTAGGTGCCCATACCTCCCTCTACACACATGAGAAGGTGTCTTCTATAATGGGTCCCACCCCTTTGACACTTTTTTTTCAGGGAAAAAGATCCTTCTATTAGTTACCGAATAAAACAGTCATAATGGCTAAGTACAAATTCAGCTCCATAGAGGGGAGTGGAATCAAGAGAACCGAAAAAAGGGGAAAAGGATGCTCTTCTTCCCTGGTTGGTCACTCTAGGAGGAGAAGGCTACCTCATACAATGGGTTTGGGGGGGTGGGGGGGGGGACAACTACACAAGTGGTCACTCTAGGAGGAGAAGGCTACCTCATACAATGGGGGGGGGAGGGGAACAACCACATAGGTAATCTATAATGCCAAGTGGGCTTACCATTATTGTTAGTGAGAAAAGGCCAATGATGCCAAATCATTAGGAAGGCCTCGCGGCGCTTCTGCATGCGGTCGAAGCCACCCTGAACCTCCCCCCACTGTCCCACGGAGGGTATGAATGATATCAAGCTAGATGCTTCGGATGGACTTTGCTGGTTGGGTGAGGGTGCCATCAGTAATCTCGCTACAACTAGCTCTCCAAATATGCCACACCGCAATACTAATGCAAATCTCCCATTTGTGGCAGGAAATAGGGGTTCAATGATTAGTGGAGGAAGCTGGGAATGGAACTGCAGAGATACAGAGATGAGAGACCTGCAAGGCAAGGCCCCCTGCTAGGGTGGCCCCAACGGCAGTGGCCCACGCAACTGTGCCTAACTGTGTGGGAGGGGGCCTGGCCCGTAGAGAAAATGCGAAAAATCTTCTACCAAATTTGCTAAATCCCAAAGGCAATGTTACTAGGACTCGTGGAGATGGCCACACCTTGAACAAATTGTTGGCATACCTCCGATGGCTAGCCAAGTGCCTACTGCTAGGCTGCCATGGAAAGAGAGTGATCTTTTTTTACATAAAACTGACCCATAGCCTCTTTGAGAAATCTGAGAGAACCGAGGGAGGGAGGTCCTGAGACTGCTAGTGCCTTGCTGTGCTGATGGAGTGCCCTCGATTGCGGACATCTGAATCCTGCAGCCAAGCCGAGCCGTGCGGTGTAAGAGAAGAAGGGGTGCTAGGAGCCTCCTCTCTATGAGAGTAGTCGTGCCATGTCTACTCCCCCGGATCCCATTGAAGTCGTGTGAGAGGGCAGCCCTCCCATATCCATATTTATCGGAATCCCTCTCTGGCCACCTTGGCCAGCGGAGGGTGCATCCACTAAAATCAGTCACCCTCTCCCTCTGCAAGATGCATCCACTAGAATCCCCCAAAGGGGTCTCTGCGCTATCGAGTCTACCATGTAGGCCGATAGTGAAGGTGAGTAAGGCGAAGCTCTCATCAGAGCCAACGGTATGTCGTGTCTGGTGAACACTCGCAACCACTATGAGGGGAGGGTCTGGGATTGTAAGCATTTAGGTCACCATCAGTTGCAGAAGCATTAACATAAGCATTAGCATCAGCATGATCATCATCAGCGTCATCACAGTATCATCAGCATCATTCATCAGCAGCAGCAGCCACAGTATCATCTCCATCAGCATTAGCATCTTCATAAGGGGGCTGGGAACTGTGTCGGGCAGCCAGCAGGTATGCTGTCGGCTGCCATCAGAGGTCCCACAGCAGGCGGCTGGGTGCTCAGCCTTTGGCCAACAGTAGAAGGGGGAAAAGTGCAGCATAATCAGCAAGTGAAAGGGGTCTTTGTCCAACAGAAGTGGCCGACTGGATTAGTATGCTGGCCGACTGCAGCCTCAACACATATATAAGCACATCTCACAAGTCAGATTTATCATCGTTTTCGGCATGACAGGTAGTAGAGCATAAGCAGAAGGGCTAATGGTCAGTCACACCTAATCTCTCTCCTCTCTATCTTAATCATATGTTAATTAGTATCAATGTTCTTAATCATGCTTAGGGTTCTGGATCAGTATAGCAAGGCTTCCACGCATGCAACATCTGAAGAAGAGGGGCTAGCTGCTACACTTGGGAAATATCGATACCAACCTGGCATCCAAGACAACAAACTGGAGCGTTGCTCGGGATCCACTGAAAAGCCTCAATTGGCCTCCAAGTTGGGGCGAGCGATGAGCCAATCTAGAATCCATATGACTTGTGCTAGTTGATCTGTGCGCCGAATACATGTCAAAAGATCTCGTATCGCATCAGCGAATCTCTGGAGGTTCCTCTCATCTCCGGATATGTATGCTGCTTCATCGGCAAACTCTGAGTCAAGAAACTCCTCCTGCATGTGGATGGGAAGACGTAGCCCTTGAAGCCTTGGCTCCTAAGCGGAGAGAAGACTGCTCATGGCCTTGGCAACAAACAAGAAGAGATAAGGTGCTAGTGGGACAGCCCTGCCGGACCGAGCGAGAAAGCGGAAATCTGTCACCTTTGGCTCCTTGAGTGAGAACTTGGCTGTGCGAAGTCGAATAAAGCCCAGAAACACCTTGGACCCATTCCTCTCGGGAAATCCCATCCGGCACATCGTCTCTCCAGAAAGGCCCAGTCCACCCTCAAAATCGAGAAGTAGAACTATAAGATCTTGCCTCAACCTAGCCAAAGCAGTCGCCTCCCAAAAGGGAAGATGTTGTCTAGAATGCTCCAATCCTGGATGAAACCCGTCCGTGTGACATGAATCAAATCGGGGAGGAAAGGTTTTAGTCTCCGGCTGATGGCTTTGGCTAAGATTTTGTAGGCGGTCCCTCACTGCTGAATCTCCAATATGTCCCCACCCTCCTTGGGAATCAAATGAATCAATCCCTTTGACAGCCTCTTTGGCATGGAGCCCGTGGTCATAATTTCATTGAAGGCAGCTTTGAAGACGTCTTCCATGAGATCCCAATGGCGAAGAAATAGGAAACTAGAAGGCCAGCTTCTCCTGGGCATTTTCCCTTGGGAAGTGCCATGAGAGCCTCCGCAAGCTCCTATGAAGTAAAGGGTGTCAATAGGAAAGTCCGGAGAGCCGGGGGGGAGAGGGGGCACCTCTCTCGTGTGTCGTTAAAACCTGCTCATGCGCATCCAGCACCTGAGAGGATAGGGGGACACCCGTGAGAGGAGGATGGAAGAAATCTATGGCAATGGCTCGCACCTGGGGGGGGGGGGGGATCCGGAACTATGGATGCAGCCTGGCCTCGCAACCTGCGGATACCATTCCTCTGCCTTTGTGGGTGTGAAATCTCAAAAAAATCTTTGGCGACCCTATCCTCCATCTGGGTCCAAAAGGACACTCTAGCATGGTATTTGTACTCCACCCTCCACTACTCAATAGAGCTAAGCTTATTATGGACTACAGCCAACTAGGCATCAATCCTCGGGCTATCCGGCGTACTGTCTGAAAACCGCTACGAGGCAAGGCTCCAACGGATACTCCTTTCTTGCTCTCTGAAGCCAGCTAGTTTACTTAGTGCGGCCTCCTGACTCCTGATCTCTCCAAGGCCTACGTCCAAAGCTCTTGCGGTTGAACTAGGTGGAAATCCTAACTCTCCCAAATCTCCTCAATCCTGCTGCAAATCTCGAAATCCTGAATTAGGCAGTTTGGGATCCGGGTGCTGCTCAAATATTCATCCTGCCTCCATGGGTCCTCCAGGGATAGAATGACGAGTGTATGATCGGAGAAAGTAGTGCCTGCCAGAATGCCAACCATGCCACCTCGTCCACAAGCCCTATCATCCACCTAAAATCGGTCTAATTTGGAAAGGTTGGGGCCTGTACTCCTCTTGTCGGATTGCAAGAAGCACAGGCTCCTGGGGCTCCGACCAAACTCCAATAGATGCCAAGGATCCTGTCCCCTCAAAAGTTAGAATCAGCTCCTCCAAAGCCGAGTACTCCGTGCTTGAAACTATGACCATACCACCTCCGAGTTTGTCCTCCGTCATCTCTAACATGTTGAAATCACCACCCATGCACCATAAATCGGCCTTCGGGTGGGAGTCACAAACGGTGCTCCAGAAAGTGGCTCTGGTTGCTGTGGTGTTTGGTGCATAGAGGTTTAGGAAGCTCACTCTGTTCTCTCCAATCTTGATAATCACCCACTGAGCTCTCCTAAAGACAATGGTGTCTGAATTGATCATTGTGGGTAACAATTGCTTGTTGACAAAAATGCATAGGGTCCCAGAGGGGCCAAAAGCATGGGACCAAAAGGTGTGATTCCTGTTGTGAAGATCTTCTCAAATAGATGATGCTCTTGGAGGAAGAGAATGTTGTTGGGTCCGCCAACTACAACTCTATGAAACTCCTCTCTCAGGATCCCACGCCTCTTTAAACACTGTGGTCCTCCCAAGCCCGGAATGTTCCATGAGATAGCCTGCATAAGTAAGAGCAGTGGGAGGCGGAACTGTGAGAACTGCCCTCCACTTGAAGTGTCTTGGGCGTGGGTTTGGATGGAGAGTAATCACTATCTATCCTGGGGCGAAGCCTCGCCAGGTGGGCACGAATCTTGCCCTCCATGTGGAGCCACTCTATCGGGGTCTTGGAATATGCATACTCTGAGCTCCATGTGTCACAATGAAGGTATCTGTAGGAGGGAGGAAGAGGTACTGCCACCAAAAAATTGTGACGAAATACAAGGAGAAGCACCTCCAGATTGGAGGACACCATCTTCCCTCCCGAGTCCTTGCAGCTAGAGCTACCCACCTCCATCCGTGCCAATGGCTAGAAGTAAGTGAGCACATTGGTGATATGCAAATCATGAAGAGGGTGTGAAAGCTTTATTACCTGCCCCTGAATGGCTGCAGACACACTCTGTGCTCCATTCTGTCTCCGACGCTACACTAAGAGGGAAGGAGAAGATCATCACACCACTCTTTGGGGTGGAGGGCATGGAGTGATACACAGATACGGAAGGGGGTCACTGTCTCCTCGAAGATACCCGCTCCCTAGACGGGGAGGCATCAAAGAAAGTTGTAATCTATTGGTTGCCCCAGAATTCGCCCGCGCGCGGCCCGGGGGGGGGTGTGCAGCACCAGGTGACTTTGGAGGGACAACACACACCGGGGAGGCAATGGTGGTCATCACTCCTACAGGTTGAGAGAAACGATGGATCAAGGGGCGAACCAAACTAGGTTGCTGCCTCCTCTCCGGGTTAGGTGCAGCCCGTAGGTATGCTCTGGTGAGACCTATATATATATATTTGCGGGGGGGGGGGGGGGGGGGGGACGAAGGCTGAGGAGGGAGCTCGGAGAAAGAAGGGAGGGAGGGGGGCCGAGGTTGTGAGGCCGGGCCTGCCTGGGACTCTGAAGGGTCAGAGCGCCTCATGAGAACGTGGAAACCTGAAGAGGGATCACAGCGAGGTAACAGTCTCCAAAAAGGGGAAGCGGGTGCTAGATTCCTTGATGGGACCGTTTTTTTGGGCCCGGGGGGGGGGGGGGGGGGGATCGTTGTCGAGGGGCTGTTGTGATAATTTCTCATAACGGTTGTCTGACAAAACTGTATCCCCCTGAGGTCTCCCAGCCTGGCGTGCCAAACGGCACCACCGTGTTGTGGAGGTACGACAGTGGTTCCGCCTCAAATTGGCGGCCTGCCACTCTCTTGCATTGGGGTCCTTAGGGGGCCGAGATCTGGTGCTTTGAATCTTGGGGGCCAAGATCCCCCCTCCCCGATGAGGAGATGAGCTGGGAAAAGAAAAAGGGGGGGGGGGGGTGCGTTCTCTTGGACTGACTATAGGGACAAGCTCTAGCAAGATATCCCCTCTGATGGAAAATGAAGCATTGCCAAGGGAGGCTAGAGTACTCAACTCTATGCAAAATAGGAGCATCACGGAGGCACAAAAGCGATATGGCATGTGGAACTGTCTCTGGAGAGGCTATGCAGATGTTGCTGGACATCCACAGCAACAAAGAGAGAGAGTGTTAGGGCTCCAGCTCACAGCCACACAGATCGAGATAGACAGAGTACACAAAAGTTGAGAGTGAGAATCAGTGGAGTTGGAGTGAACCATCCACATATCCATCCATCATAATAATATGAAAGTACAAAGCAATAGATAGTGTCCTTTCACATTGGATATCCAAGGGGCAAAACCATATGGGAAAAAGTGCCCTTGGTCAGGTCTTGTTCACACGTAGCACTACCATAAGTACGCGTTTGCCTTCAAATCACCCTTTAGTGTAAGTGTGAACTTGTATAAGGTAGCAGATTATAAAGTGCCCTTGGTTAGGTCTTGTTCACACGTAGCACTACCATAAAATCTCTCCTGTAGTGTAAGTGTGAACCTGTATAAGGTAGCAGATTACTCTCTGTATGAGAGGAAGCCTAAAGCTTTTTGAAAAGCTTCAAACTTCTCTCAAGCAAAGTGTGCGTAAATAGATCTGCAACATTATCTTGTGTAGGGCAGTAAGATAAATTGATCTCCCTTGCATGTAATCTCTCTCTCACATAATGATAATGGATCTCAATGTGCTTGGTATGTGCATGAAATACGAGATTTCATGCCACGGCCATAGCACTTTGTGTAACTATTTGGTCCTCCATGCTCTTTTCACATGATAGAACTCATGCCCAGACACATGGACAGGATGCCTGTATTTCATGCCACGGCCATAGCACTTTGTGTAACTATTTGGTCCTCCATGCTCTTTTCACATGAAAAACCAAATAACCAGACACATGGACAAGATGATGGACACATGGAAACAGGGTTCCTAAAGTTGGAATTGGGAAAAGCACCCGTCTTGGTCAAAAAGCAAGAAAAAGCAAAAGTCAAACTTTGTTGACCAAAAAGTTGAGGGCATTGTTGGAAAGAGGACATCGAACTAGATCAAAAAGCTAAAAGCCGCTTTTTCAAAAAGCTGCTTTAGGGCCAAAAAGCAAGGCCCTGAAGATTCTAAAAGCATAAATCAAGAACTTTTGACTATTATTAAAACAAAAGCAAGGAGGCAATGCAAAAGCAAGAAAATTAAAACAAAAGCAAAGTGTGGCAAAAGCATGGATCCCCATCAAGTATATAAGAAACATGTATCCTCTTGGTGAGACATAGAAGACTCGTGGAGAAACTTGAGGGAGAATTCGTGAAGGATCATCGCCTACATCATCTCCACTCTCTACCTTTCCTCACGCCACCTATTTTCTCCACCTCCACCGGCGGCAACCACCCTTGCAGCACCAACACCAATCGCTGCTCCGCCCCTGCAGCGCCCCCATCAGTTGCTGCTCCGTCGCCCTGCGCCTTTACTTTGTGAAGTCTGCCGTTGCCACCTGCCAGTTGCTGCTGCCTTTATCTGTTGCGCTAGCACTTTGCCCAGCAGCGCTGCCTTTCTCTGTTGCAGTGCCATCACCAGCACCATCTCCGCCTCTACCAGAAGCATCGCCTGCAACGCTCTGTCCAGCAGCGCCGTCTCTGCCTGCAGCTGCACCGCCTACTGCTTGGCTGCGCCTCCTCGCCTGTTGCTGCCCTGTGCACAGCCTGTAGCACTCGTATCATCTCTGGGGATTGCTTGTATGCCTGTGCCATCAGACGCCGCCTGCTGCCGAGTCTGCAAGCAACCACGCTGCTTCTGCCTGTAGTACTGCAAGCACTCTAACAGCCGCTTTGACGCCATTGTATGAGCATCGCCTCCTTCCTGAGTACGGTTGTATCGCCTCTTGTTCAGTATACAGATTTTGTATATTGTTTGCTACCTTCTAAAGAGATGGTATCAACGCTCGTCAACAGGAGTTCCACCACCGTCACTTTCTTTGGAAGAAGGGGACTACCTTGTGGATATTTGGGAACATCAAACAAGGGATTTTGGTACTAGCCTGGTGTAAGTCTTTTGTGGGTCATCCTCGTGGTGAGCTTGGCATCAATTATCTTGTTCCTGGACATTGACTCGGCCCGATCTCGACATCGACACTTTTGTTTGATATTGGATTCATTTGTGTATTGGTCTTGGCTTGGAAAAGCCCATGGATTTGTCGTGAAATAAATTCCTAAAGAGGGGGCGAGAATTGTTCCCCGCTCAGCGTGTACTGTGTGAAACCCCCTATTCCCATCTCTCTCTCTATCTTTATCTCTCGTACACGTGGTTGCATCTCTCCTGCACGCTCCGTTGGGCTTACACTTTGGCTATCAATGAGAATAGTTGTGGGTGTTTGTTGACACTCACAAAGATCAGCCAATAATCTCCTCAGCCATACACAATCTACCCATTGTTGTACTCAGCCTCGCAAGTAGATGTGGCAATAGTGGGTTTCTTTTACTCAACCAAGATATGCATGAACTGCCAAGAAAAAAAACAATTCGCACTGGTGGATTGCCTGGTATCGTAATCACCCTCCCATTCTGAATCATTGTATGCATAAAGCTGCAAGCTATCCCCCCGGGATAGAACAAACCAAGATCCAAGGTACCGTGTAGATAGCGGAAAATGCATTTCACTGCTTGCCAATTCTTTATGCCTGGGCTGTGCATGAATTTGCTCAACAAAGACACCCCAAAAGCTATGTCAGGCCTCGTGTTACACAATTAAGTGAGGCATCCCACTACCTGGCTGTAAATGCTAGCTTCAAAAGGTTCACCAATGTCGTGCATGCTGAGCCATAAACCTGGTTCTACTGGAGTAGAAAGCGGCTTGCACTCTTCCATGTGAAATCTTTTTAGCAAACTCTTTATGTACTTAGTTTGCTGCATGACAATGCCATCATCTCTATGCATAAACTGAATGCAAAGATAGTAATGTAAAGGCCCCAAATCTGACATATCAAATTTAGCTTTCAAGTCAGCCTTGAAATCTGAAATTTCTTCTTCACAAGGCCGTGTTATGAGCATGTCATCTAGATACAAGATATGACTGTGAGAATATTGGCACCAGTTTTCTTCACATACAAGAGGTGCTTTCAACTGGACTGTTCACATAACCCTGGTCAAATGAGCATGTATTTTATCATACCAAGCTCTTGGAGCTTGGTTCAAACATATAATGCTGTGTGTAACCTGCATACTTTATGTTCCTTGCCAAGAACTTCAAAACGAATGGGCTGGTTTACATATATTTCTTCTTGCAAATCCCCATTCAAGAATGCAGTATTGATTTCCAACTGATGGACTTTCCATCCTTTATGTCCGGCCAATGTAATCACTGAACGGATCGTAGTTATCCTGAAGTAGGAGCAAAAGTCTCCTCATAATCTATTTCCTTTTTCTAAGAATAGCCCTTAGCCACAAGTCTTGCCTTGTACCTGTCAATGGCACCATCATACTTTCTTTTGACTTTAAACACCCACTTTGTTCCAATGACATTCTTGCCCTCTGGCAAGTCCACAAGAACCCATGTATTATTCTTCATGATAGAAGAAATCACGACTTACCTGGCTTGCACCCAATGCTCATTCTCCTGTGCTTCTTCATAAGTAGAAGGCTCTTTTGAATCAAAGAGACCCTCCATGGCAAATGCAGACTCCCCATGCTGCACATTCAATGCATGGTTGGAACTAGCCCTTGTTCTTCGTGTCAATGGAGCTGAAATTTTACTAGCTTGCAAGGTTTTCAACAACCATCTAGGCACAGATTTGGCTCCTTGTATGGCTGTTTGCTCTTCCCTGACAACATCTTCAACCTCTTCCATAGAAGGGGTCTGATTTGCTTGTTGTTCCATATGTCTTACATCTTGTTCAACGTGAGGCATATCTTGAATAGGGGCTGGCTGAACTGAATCTCCACTAATGGCTATATGGGTAAAAGCCCATCAAACATGTCCTGTGAGCCTATATCATGACTTTTATACAAATTGAGTATGGACTGAAGTGAATTTTCAGCAAATACCACATCTCTGTTGACAAAAATCCAGCGTGTCACTAGATTATAGAGACGGTATCCCTTGCTCTCATTGTTGTAGCCCCCAAATGCCATCTAGCTTTGTTCTGAGTTGCTCTGGCACATGATGGTACCCTCCAAGAAAGCCCAGTCCACCCTGTTGTAGGCTTTCTCAAAGTCAAGAAGTGATTATTGTTGTATCCTCCCAGCTCAATCGTGCAAAGGCCGGTCCCTCTCAAAAAGTGAAGATGTTATCCAGGATGCCTCTATCCCCGAAGAAACTTGGCTGTGTACCATGGATAAGATCAGTAGGGTGAGGCTGGAGTCACTTTGGGGAGGATTTTGGAAGCTATGCCCAGGTGCGTGATGGGGTGCCACTGGGCACAACTGCTCTACATCTCTGCCTGTGTACAAGCAAGTTTGCAACCTTCATGATGAAACACATGATAGAAACCCACAATGCACGTGAGAAGTAAACTCAAGTATCTCAACCCATAATAAATTCCTAAGTATCTTGGCATTTTGATAAACCTGTAGTAAACTCCTTAGTATCTTGGCATTCTGATAAACCCCTCTTCAGTCAGCATGAGAAAGTGGTTTTTGTATAGATTCATTCTAGATGAGAGCATGTCAGGTTGACTTTATGCAATGGTTGTAGAGCTGCCAAAGGTTCTGTCTGTTTGGTCTATATATGACTGCTCCTGATCGTGTGTATTGGAAAGGCTATAATACATCCATAAAAAAATTCGTGAGATGTCAGGGTCTCTACAGTATCTCCAGTCAGTGTCATCTTCAGCAACTAATTACCGTTCATGCAATTATAAGCTTCAAAATCAATTTATGTTGTCTTGAGTTCCTTTTATCTATGGTACCTTTGTGTAAAATAAAGGTAGAACACAAAAACTTTTCTGTAATTGGCTTGCAGCTTTGGGACGCTAGCACCGGCCAGTCTTTGATGCAGTATGAGGAGCATGAGAAGCGTGCATGGTCGGTTGATTTTTCGCAAGCGGATCCCACAAAGCTGGCAAGTGGTAGTGATGATGGATGTGTCAAGATATGGAGTATAAACCAGGTGCAACCTCACAATCGCCTTATATTTGTACAAATTTTCAATGTAAGCATGCCAATCTATGTAGCCCAGTAATGATGATTTGGAATTGTTGGTGTTTGAAGGAGGGCAGCATCGGGACTATAAAGGTGAATGCCAATGTCTGTTGTATACAATTTCCAAGGGAATCCGCACATTTGATAGCTTTTGGCTCAGCAGACTACAATATCTACTGCTATGATCTACGGAGTACACGACTCCCATGGTGTATTCTGGCTAGTCATAAGAAAGCAGTGAGCTATGTGAAGTTTTTGAATGCCAATACGCTTGTGTCGGCTTCCACGGATAACACACTAAAGCTTTGGGACCTTTCACAAACAAGCTCAGCTGGAGGGATTTCCCGGACTTCCCTACAGTCTTACACGGGTCATACTAATGAGAAGGTTAGTAGTTCTTGTGAGAACATAAAAATTAGTCTGCTTTGTGCGGCAATCTCAGTTTTTACATAAAGGTTTTATTCTGCAGAACTTCGTGGGGCTTGCTGTCATGGATGGATACATCGCGTGTGGTTCAGAAACCAATTCAGTAAGCTTGTCTCAAAGATAACCATTCTACAGCTTTTTGATTCTCTGCACTATTGAGTTTCTAATGTGGGGATGCTTATCAGGTCTTTGCCTATCACAAGTCCTTGCCTATGCCAATGGCATTCCACAAGTTTGGATCCGTGGATCCAATTTCGGGTCTGGAGTTGGAAGATGATACTGGGCAGTTTGTTTCTAGTGTCTGCTGGCGAGGCAAGTCACAAACACTGATAGCAGCAAATTCTATGGGCAATATCAAGGTGCTGGAAATGGTCTAAGGATTCTGTGCACATGGTGCCCTTGTGCTTCTGGAAAAGCTTTTTCTGCAATGTAGCCATTAATTCAACCTTTGTGTCAGTAATCAAGTTCGTGCTTGCCTGAACCTGCCTTCTACTGTGAAAGGCCATGCAAATGGTTAACTGGCTCGGCTCAATGTAACATACTGAAGAGACTTTATAGCTACAAGTATACCAAGCAATGGCTAAGCAATGTTCTTTCAAGGAGATGGTGTATCAATTTTTTCGTTTGGCAGTTCATGACATATAACAGGTGCAGGAAATATAGTCAAGGGAAGGCCATAAATTCCTGAAAAACTGGTCCTCCCTTTGAAGGATGACTGACTTTTATGTGAAGGGTGAATACCCCTTTTTAAAAAGTACTGTAGCCTTCCAATTGAGGCCCGCCTTTAGAGAATGTTCAAGTTCTAACAACATGTATTTGTATGTTATGTTAAAGCTACAAAGCATTCTTACAAAAGCGTAAGCTTGAGCTGTTTCTTAATCAGATCTTTCATGTCATCTAGCCATGATAATTTGCAAGGGAGACCTCCCCCCCCCCCCCCCCCCCCCCCCCCCCTCTCTCTCTCTCTCTCTCACACACACACACAGATTAATTGTGATTTAGAAAAATGCATTGAATGGCAATACTTTGTGGGGTGAAGAAAGCAAATGATCTACTAATTGCATCCCTTTCAACGTCAAGGATCGACATGCAGTATTGTGATTTGTTGTGTAACTAAAAACCATGCAGATCTCGAGTTCAAATTTAGTTTTGACAAGTTTGCTTTGAAGGGTTATCCCACGGTCTAGGAGGGGTCCTAGTTTTGATGAATTTTCTTTTAAGGGTTATCTCAAGGCCTAGTTTTGATGAATTTCCTTTTAAGGGTTATCCCAAGGTCTAGGAGGGGTCCTAGATCCAAAGGTCTAGGTCCTAGTTTTGATGAGTTTTCTTTCAAAGGTTATCCTAAGATCTAGTAGCAGTCTTAGACCTTTATGCTATTAAATGAACCTTGCGAAGATTGATGGATTGGTGGGAGAAATATATAGATGGAGCCACTAGGAGTATATATATTCTTAGAAGTAGTGTACATGACTTGGAAGCTCAACTCATCACATTTCAACTATTTACATCTTAATGCTATAAGGAGGATGAAACAAGCATTTTTTTTTGAGAGCTGATGAATGTATGTTGTCTTTTCACCATATTTCATTTTTTTTTACTTCCTATCTTTTGAGGTAGGGATGTGTGCTCTAGAGCCAGTATAGCAACTTTCTTAGGATAGTATTCCATAAGATAGTGGACAAATAACTCTCTTATAAGCGTGCACATGCGTGCAGACACACACACACACACAAGAAAGAGATCCTTTTATTAGTATAAATAACTCTCTTATGTGCATGCATGCACACACACACAAGAAAGAGATCCTTTTATTAGTACAAAAATATGTACATTCACGTAAGTGTTCACGAAAAACCGAGGTTTAGTGTTGGGTGAGTGGCAAATTTTGAAAGTTTGACCTTGAAAAATAAAAAGAGTTTTTTACAATTGCAAATTTTAAGGGTGTGAAATTTATTGATCGGCAAGAAAAAAATAAACGTTTCTTAAATCTGGTGTTGAAAGGGGTTAAAGGTTTTTGTATTATATATATAATATGTAGAAATTTATGATTCTAAGTCTTAAATATAGAGGCTACCTAGGGTGTCCACGTGGCATTGCCCAATTACCCAGGTATCATGGCCACACCTTATCAATAGTACTAGTATGACTAAATTGGTAGCAATAAGGCAATTAGAGAATTTAGTGTGATGTAATCTATGTACCTAAATAGTAAGAAAGCTTTGGTTGTTGCTTTTTATACTTGCTTTGTTACTCATGAGTATATTATCTTACAAAAAATTGAGTTTTGTATGTAACAAGTTTTTTTTAAAATCACAGAAGGTTTTTTTTTTAGAAGAGATTAAATATCTCTTTCCTTTTTTGCATTTGGCTACCTAGCTTTTTTTATGCAGCCTTGATCTTGTAAATATACACTTCATTCCATGATAATAAATAATAATGGCTTTTAAAATTTATCTTGTTTGTTTAAAGTTAGATATTAAAGGGTTTTTGAAGGCATAGTTTTGGGGTTGAAGGTTGTGGGAAAAAAATTTGAAGTTTAATTTTTTATTTAAAAATTTGATTTGTTCGCACTAATGGTGCGGGTGCGATGGTGTGTATGGTGCGGCGTTGGGGCGGAGCTAGGGCAGGCGATGGGGCGCCAAGCTGTGCTCTTGACGCCATAGCAAGGCGCACAACGCCTGCATCCGCATGTATAAGCCCTGCCGACGATAATGCCTGACAACTGCCACCATAGTAGCCTACTCAGAGCCGCCCTTAAAACCACGCCTAAGTAGCCATTCCCGTCGCCCCCGCCTGTGAGAAGCAGCGCCACCGCCTAACCCCAACTCACCGCTACCCAGTGCAGGAGTGGAGAACAGGTGGAGAGAAAGAGGAGGGGAGATGAAGAGGAAGAAGGGGCAAGATGAAGGGGTGCCAATTGTCCCACAAAAATTCTACAATGGGAAAACTATCGTAGTAGTAATCAAGTATCTTATAACCAAAGCTGGAGACGACCTTAACTGGTTGTCATGAGAACATAGAACTTACAACAACAACAGGCTTAGATTTGGACAAAACCAAGCCCCACGTTTCAAGGATGATGGCCAAATTTGATGGAACTGGAGATTCCACTCAGTATTTCGAGAAATCCAATCAAGTTGGAAGGATTGATGATCCCACCAAGATCTGTATTTCGAGAAATCCAATCAAGTTGGAAGGATTGATGATCCCACCAAGATCTGTTCATTCGCGATTTGCCTTGAAGGAAAAGCACGCAAGTGATTTATAACGCTAAACCCACTTGACAAGGCTAGCTATGAGGTCTTGAGATACACCTACATTGTGGGACTCTCACCAAGTGGAGCCAGATAGAGCCCCACTGCATACATATATAACCTCAAGCAATTGCTAGTACCAAGTATCTTAATATGAGATGCACTCCCCTTGAAAGACTAGATGATTTATTACGCATCGATTGATTTATAATCATTCTCAAGAGCAAGAGGCTTCATGACCATCTCTATAGGTCTAGACACTAAATCTTTGTTAATGAGTGTTGCCGTCACACCTAGTAGACAATCTTTAAGATAGGGTTATAGAAGTCGTCCATCTAAACCAAGAGATAGAGGATGCATCATACAAAGCCTAAGTGATTAAGGGAGCCCAACCAGCACTGGCAAGAGTTCTAGTCAAGGACATGGACATGGATGAGTTGGCAGAAAATCCGCTTAACTCAATAGGCCAACAGTGGCTGGGCCATCCAAGGGCAACCTCAAGGTCATGCATCTACACTTATTTGCCAATGAAGAGATATGGTTTGGTGTGTAATATGCTTCCTAAATTATACTACAAGCATGAAGTGTTTGTTGTGGTAAGACCTAGACCAACAATTTTATGCATGAGTGTGACCATTGCCCATGGGACATAGCAAGTCTCATAGCCTTCTGTGCTATTACCATACATCTCGCCATCTCCATGAGAAACCTATTCTTTCTCTGAGCTATTGATGTACAAGGCATAGTGCACTGATGTTTGATGTCCTTCTCTAGCAAATAATCCTTGAATGTATTAGACATGTATTCTCTCCATCTATCTGAGTGGAGTGTCTATACTTTACATCCAGACATATTTTATGCCATTGCCACAAAGTGTTGAAAGTATGTAAACACATCTTCTTTTGCTTTCAAGGATATACCTGGGAAAAGTAGTCATCAATGAATGTGACAAAATAAAGATGCCCTCCCCTCCACCATGGATAGTGTCTGCATCGGACCACATACATCACATTGTATGAGCTATAATTCTATCCTTGGGAAATGGTTTGCAGTGCGTCTTTCCCAAAATACACCCCTCACATACATGTCTTGTTGGAGACTCAAGTGGTGGCATATCGTCAACCATATGATGCTCAAAGGCCTTAGCCAAATCTATAACTATTCTCAAGAGGCTGTAGAGAGTGTCTTTGGAACCAATTCACCTAGACCCCGCATTGCTAGATGTAGTGAAGGACTCAATGGAGGTGAAAGTTGGCCTTCCATGGGTCATCGTAGTCACCTTAGCATTTTCTCCAAGATGATTGGCGAAGATTTCATTTTAACCCCGTCTGAGGTACTGCCTCCTAGGGAAGATTCAATGTGCATCCCTTACACATTGGCAGGTCCTAGCCCACCTCTGAGTGAGTACAAACCAAGTGAGTCTGACTATTTCCCGTGGGACATACCAAACCTCATAGCCTTATTGTCCTTGGAAGTTTGAGCTCTGATAAGTTCTCTTTTAAAAGGGAATTCTCAACTTTGGAGAGACTTATGCGACTAGATGATTGGGAACCTAAAAGCCCACACACCGAAACCTGAAGAGAGACAAATGAGCCATGCCACATTGAGTGCTTTCCTTCCATACCAAAAGGAAAGATAATGAATAAGCTAGGACACTATTTGAAAAGCGATGAAATGAATGTTGTGCTACTTGTCATGTGTTACTTGTCATGTGCAAAGGAACAATGGTCTTGTGAGTCAGACCGACTGCTGAGATAAGATAAAGTCTACAGAGAGTATCAGTTTCTTTTATTGTTTTTCTTGTATGGTTTAATTATTTCATGAGAGAGAGAGAGAGAGAGAGAGAGAGAGAGAGAGAGAGAACTCTATTAGCATTGTAGGTTCCTTGGATGAAGCTCTCCCTTCTTTCTATATTCTCCTTTCTTCTTTGATGAGATGAGATGATGTCTCCAAAGAGATTGATTATACCAAATTACTTCATATCTTAATAAATCATTGAAATACTCATGTGTGAGACCGGGTCTCACACATGGGGGGGCAAATTGGACCCAATATGGTGTTTAGGTCTCTATGCTTTATTTTCTTGCAAATTATTATTTGAAGCAAAAATATGATTATTTTGATTTCGATTTGTTCCACTGCGCAACACGTATACAGTATGACCTTACATGAGAGAAGGAAGGCTGGTTTATGATTGGGAAACCAATTACATTTACATACATAAAGGCAACTAGTCCTTGAAGATAGACCTAAAATCGCATATTGTGCAGACTAATTTCCACTTCTTGGTTGTGCTACGGGTCTTAATGTGTTGCATTCTTTCCAATGTAAACAACAAGTGATAGGTGAGAGGGAGGATGTATCTTTAACTAAGAGAAGAAAGCGTGATTCTTCCTCCCCTGCTAGTGGATGAGAGCGTCGCCAGGTGATTCTCCTATCCTTGTTGTGGGTGTACTAAGCACGTAATCTTTTCCATGTAGTATCCTAATACGTTTGACTCTTTCCATTGTAGAGGGTTGGTGTGCCAGCAACTCCACAAAAGACATTGTAGAGGGTTGATGTGCTTGCAGTTCCACAAAAGTCTGTTTCCCTGCATGTTATAGTAATCTTGGACCACCCAAGATTACTATCAGAATCTGAGATTACTATGTTGGAGGGAGTCATTTCCTTGCAAGAAGTCTATTATAGTAATCTTGGGCCACTCAAGATTACTATCACAGTCCGAGATTACTATGTTGGAGGGCAAACATGTGATATATGCTCCCTCGAAATTCTATTATAGTAAACTCGGGCCACTCGAGATTACTATCACAGTACTATGATGGAGGGCAAACATGTGATAGCCATTCCCTAGAAAGTGTATTATAGTAATCTTGGATCACCTGAGATTACTATCACAGTCTGAGATTACTATGTTGGCAAGGAAAACTGCTAGTCAAGGACTTTCTATGGAAAGGAAAATTGGATCAGTGGGGGCCTGAGATTACTCATGTAGCCCGAGATTATTGTGTTGTGTTGGCAGAGAGCATCAACTTGGCTAAAATTTCTTTATGTAGTGTCATGGATTTGTTGTAGTAATCCATGGAATTATTTATTAATCATCCACACTTATGCACGTATTGTGAACTCAAAACCTTGTTAACAATTCTCGGGATACAAAGTTTAATTGAGCATATCACACATCAGACAAAGTTGAATTGAGTTGGAATATGTTGTGTGTACATAAGGATCATCCTCACTTAGGATGTTTGACCTCCTTGCGCAAGAGACTTGCCTCAGGTGCATGCCTCATGGTTAAAGGAAGTAGTGCATGGCAAGTGTGACATGATATGGTAATTTTGGGATCGACCATTAAGGTTTTGGTGTAGCAATGTTGTGGGCACCAAATGTAAGGCCTTTTTTCAAGACGCACGCGATGTCAACCACGATGATGCTTTTTATTTAGAACACCGGTTTCGCATGTCTCCTTGTTGGGTGCCTGAGTTGTGGCTTGTCCATCCATGGGTTGGGGTACTTATACTTGTGGCCTTTGTGGTACACCACAACCAAGCCAGGTTTGGGTGACGTGGGTTTGATTTTTTCGCACACTGCCTTGAGTTAGCATGTCGATTTGAGAGGAGCCACCAATGATGAAAGAGTGTCCCTTGAAACCTTTAATTGTTGTAAGATGAGTTCCACTTTGTTGGGACCTTTATTTGCCATTTCATGCGAGATGTTAGAAAGGATGTTGAAGAGATCTTGTATACAAAGGCATATCTCCTCTTCAACATTGGGTTTACATTCCATGGGCTCATCACATATGCCATTACATGTGTATTGTCTATTATGGGAAGAATAGATTCAAGTGTGGAAAATGCTTCGTGATTATCAACCGGATGCCATAAAGATGCTTGCGTTCACTGCTCCAATTTGGATGATCACAATAATTACTTTGCGTGCTCACATGGTACCACTAGGTTGGATTAGAGCTACTTTGTACCTTGAAATACAATGTCATCTTGTTCACAATTTGCAAGCAAGATGAGTCTTCTTGATACCATTGTAGAATTCGTTCTCCCTCAAGCAATCTAGAAGTGTGCTTCTTTGACGATCCATGAATTTTAAACCAACTATGTCAGCTATGTCACACAAACACAAAAAAAAAAAAGAAAGGTGATAGATAACATTCATGACACTAACGGTATTGTGACGTACCTAATTCCTGCTTTTGCTTGAAGAACTTAAGTAACGTTCCACCTATGCGATTGCCAATTTTGGAATCTCCTACAAAGTGCATGGATAAGGTCTACCATAGGCCAATTAATATGGGCATCCAAGAGTGTGTATTTGATATATTGCTATAACCTATCCACCAATTTTTTGTATGAACATTCCCATGGTTAACAAATGTTTGAATTTGGGCCACCGTCTCCTCCACATGTAGTTGTGCCCACACCATCCATTGGTTACATAGTGTGGACAATGGTGTTATATGTTGAATACCTTTGTAAACGTAGTTGATACCTCCCCACAAAATCCTCTTCTATGGCACTGTGCATGAGATTTGACATTTCAGTATATATATCATCTTGCATGTCTTTTGGAACCTGAAATCACACAATGCCAATAATACTCTTATCCCCAACAATCAAAGTACATAGAGACATCACACTATTGGATTGAAAAATATATTGAAATGCCTTTACCTATGGACGAACATTCTTGACCCATGCCTTCTTAGCATGGAACCAACACATGGCATGCAAATTGGCATGGAGTTTCGCTCTCCTTAAGAACCCAACAATGTGGGTCTTCATTGACCACATGTAGTATGGCTTGTAATTCCATTTGTGACTTGTCAATCAAGAGCTATATCACAGACATAACCTAATTTGGAGAAAATAAATCTAAGAGTTAGCTCCAAGGTAATGACCTCTTGATGGGTCCATGGATCACATGTGCACATCATGAACAATATTGGTATGCCCACACCAAGTTGATTTGGTAGCACTATAGCATACAAGGGTAATCCAAAGATGTTTGTCTTGAAGGTGTTGTTTATGGCCCAAGAATCATTTTGAGAGAAACACGTGGACATTTTAAACATCCATTCATCTTGAATAATTAAGATGAATGGTCTATCTTTTTCCTCCTCTGCATTAGGGTTATATTACTGACAATATAACACCTACATGGCATAATGGGTGAGATAAGAGATATTGTACATGTTTGAAGCCCCACTAAGGTAATGCATGCTACCCTTTTTTGGTGTTGTTTGCAAAAATAAAGCCTCCATGTAAATTGATGCCCAATCATCGTTTGAGGTAAGATGTGGATATTCCATGCTTTCTAATATCAATGCACCATGTCGACTTGATTGATTCAAGTGTGCCATTTACACCTCGATGAGGTCCTTCAACTCTTTGTTGTAAGATGTGGATATTCCATGCTTTCTAATATCAATGCACCATGTCGGCTTGATTGATTCAAGTGTGACATTTACACCTGGATGAGGTCCTTCAACTCTTTGATGTAAGATGTGGATATTCCATGCTTTCTAATGTCAATTCACCATGTCGACTTGATTAATTCAAGTGTGCCATTTACACCTCGATGAGGTCCTTCGCCATCTACAATGACTAGCTTTTGCAATACGTTCCCAATCCTCGAGACATGCGATCCTTAACTTCGGTGTCTCCTTCAAACAAAGGAAATGGGAATCATCCTCTCCCTCTCCCCATGCAAAGTCCATCTTTAATTATTTTGCCACCTCTTCAAATCAACAAGCACCCCTCTACTATCACATGTTTTTAACATCTCTAATGTCATGGTCACATCATCTTGGATCACTCTCATCATCATTTTATAGTTGTCCCAATCAAAGGAGAAAAAAGTACGAGATAAATGGTGAATTGGATTAAGTGAGACCTTGTAGCTTTCATTGTTGTTTGTTTTCCTAACCCAGTTATCATCAATGAATGGCTCTTTGACATCTAGACCCTCATTACTTGTGCTATCACTTATATCGGTATTGGAGTACTCTTCAAACACATCACCAAATGAGGCAATCCATCCTTGTGCAAGACCCTGTATAAGGAAGACCACGTACATAATGACCACTTGCTTTGTTATGTGTTCACCGACAAAGTGTTCTTTTTGGAGCTTGAACTTATGCATTGGTGTGAGAAAGAGAAGAGATAGAAATACCTTGATAATCAAATGGAATACCCTTCAATGATCCATTTTGTAGCAACACCCTCCAAGGAGAGAGGGGGAGCAAGAAAGAGGGAGAGGGGGAAGGAGAGAGAGAGACAGTGGGGATGGAATATGAATGATGCAATTGTAAATCTATCGTAGTCCTAGTTTTCTCGAGTTTATTTATTTCCTGAGATTACTTTCATGGGCACCTAGGTGCCTTATGCATGGAGCTCAAATTTGAAAAAATCTCTTACTTGTTATTAACTCACAATGATGTGCATACATTCAAGGCACACCACACTTTCTATTTACTACCACATTTTACCCGCAATGAATGATGGCGTTTTGAATCATGTTCCTCCCGAAAAAGATCGCCAACAATTGTCTCCCCGATGACCGCCTGATTCCCGCGCCACTCGAGATTACCTACCACCTGAGATCGCCGGCGGCGGTGACCATGCACTTGCCCACAAAACAGAGAGAGAGAAGCCGGGGAAAAAGGCCAAGCCGATAAAAAAGCCCACAAGAGAAGGAGAGTGCAACGATAGAGAAAGATGCGCCACCACAAGAAAAGGGAACATGAAGAGGAGAGCTAGAGAAGAAGGGCAAGGCTGGGCACACAAAGACTAAGACCACAAAAAGAAGGCCGCAAATCATCAGTATGACACTCGACAACATCACCAAGATAGACGGGAACAACAAGTAAAGCTCAAAGATGAAAAAAACCTAGAAGTCAAGAGAAACAGTGAAGGGGGGGGAAAGCAACAAGAAAAGAAACAAGGATGGCAAACACAAGAAAATATGTAGCAAAGCAAGCAAAAAAAAAGAACCAACAAACTCGGCAAAGCCAAACCAACGACGAAGCATTTGCTGGTAAAGTACACACACAACCTCGCAAGGCAAAACCAACCAGTAGGCGAGGTATGGTTTTATAAACCCTCTTTTGATTGCTTATTTTGGCTCCCCATTATTGAGTGGGTAGAAGAGCACTTCCCATGGAGGGTAGAGCTGATTGTTTATAGGTACATCGCACCCAAAAATCGCACCCAGAAAGTGTTACATGATACAATAGATTGTTTATAGGTACATCACACTTAGAAAGTGTTACATGCAATAGATTGATCATTGTAACACACAAAAAAGACTTCTTTAAACCTGTGATTTTGTGCAATCCACTTTACTTTCAGAGAGAATATGGGAGTCGACACCAAATTGGGTCCCAATTACCCCACTGAAGTGCCTCCCCTCCCTAGCCCCTTTCGTCCCTCCCCTTGCAAGCAAGATTATTTTCTTGTATTACTTTGGAAAACTTTTTACAATGATGAGAATGATGACTCTAGACTGCCAAAATGTAAGGATGAGGAAGATCGAATGTGCAGGCTGAACCAATAGCACTGTAAGAAGACTCTATGAAGCCACAAATCCCAAATTATTAAGGACATGCACATATGTTGATTGAAGATAAGAGGATCTTCTATGCTACCTTCGGGTGAATCACAAAGTTCTTGAGCGTGTTTTTATGCTCTAAGAACCTTGAAGGAACTTAAGCACACATGTTCTCTTTATCTACTTGTACTGAAAACTTGATGAACAAACGATTTATGCAAGGGACTAGGGGTTGCTTATATAAGTGTTTTTGTTATTGGTCGATGGTATTATATGGTTTTCGGCGTGATTTATTTGTCCATGAATGAGCCATAATAGCATTAAATGCTATGCTTTTCATGTGCGGGGTCGGGGGTGCTACTCGATTGTTGTATGCACTACCACTGGGCATATGTGATGCCGACTAGATATCATGGGGTGCCTTATGGACTAGCCCACAGGTTGGCCTATGTGCACATGCCTCTACCTAATATTTCTAAATGCCTTTTCATGCATCTACATGCACAACTACATGATTGACCCCTACGTGCACTATCCTCAGGCAACCGAAATTCTTTTATTCTCCACATGGGTTAAGGGAGTGACCTTGACACTTGAGGCTAGGAGAATGATCGACGTAGCTCATCTCTGACATGTCCTAGATTGGGGCTGACAATGGGGCCATGACACATGATAAATAATCTTAAAAAGGATATTAAGGATGTGTAATATTACATTAAATGTTGAGCCATTGTGTCACTTTAGCACCACAATGTTGGGTGCATGTGACATTCCCTCCTACTTAGCTTAGAAGTAGGTTCATGGCTCCCAAGTAGTTCGACAATATCTGCAGGTACTCCTGGAAGAATTCTTCATCTAGCCATATGGTTTCGTGAGTCTCTCAGTCCTTGAACTTTGTATAGAATTGTTGTTATCTGTGAGACGACCAAAACCATGCTTCCGGTGGATGAGAATTTGCTCGGGTTTGATGACTTTGGCTTCATCAACCATGTCAGGATGTTGCTCATTGGACCACCTACAATGCTGGTCCAACACAGGGCTTCAACCAAGAAACATGGAAGATGTTATGCATAGTCCAATTGTTTGGTAGCTTTAGCTTCATGAAGACATCATTGATTTTTCTTATGATCAGAAAAGGGCCAAAACTTCAAAATGAGAGCTTGGGACAATGCTTTCCCACTTGCTTCAATATCTGCTTCATGATGTAGAGATACACCCAATCTAGACTTGGCATCTCTTCTAAATTTTTTGTCTTGCCTAGTGTATGCTTCATGAGCTTTGGCGAGGCTCTCTTTTATTGACTCAGTGATTTCTGGAAATGTTTATGTGGTTTGGTTGGCCTCCAAGGAAAGGGATATCATCCTAGTAAGAAGTGACAAGAAATGGTCAAATGCTGCCTCATAAAGGAGCCTGACCAATTATAGTGGATGAGTGAGTATTTTTCAACATTGCCTGTACCAAAGGAAGATAATGGTTCCACTTCGACTACTAATCATGGATATATGACTTGAGAACATCAAACGCTAGTAGCTGATTATATATTTCTATCTGGCTATTTGTCTAAGGATGGAATGTGTTGGACAACTGTAACTTGGTCCCAAAGTTGTTGAATAATGGTATCTAGAAATGTGAAGTAAACTTTGGATCCCTATCAGATGCAACTATCCATGGCAAACTACATATGGGATAGCAAGGCAAAGAAACTAGGGATCGATATCTTCTGTTGTGGTTGTTTTGCTTGCACGAAAGCATGCAAAACTCATTAGATCATTCAACATTTGTCATGCAGTGTGTGTTCGTGGATCCAAATGTTGTTGGAAGGTGTCTTACAAAATCTATGTTGATATCTTGGAAAGGTCCTTCTAGAACTAGCAAAGGGTGTGGCAACCCTACCTGCTTTGTATGAGGAACCTTCACCTTTTGGTAAATCTAACATGATTGGACATGCCGATAGACATCCCTTCTCATTTTTGTTTAATAAAATGAACACTAACTTCTCTAATGTACTATTGATACCACGATGACCTCCGATAAGAGAGTCATAGGCATCCTGAAGAAGTGCTTGTTGCTTTTCCCTTAGTATGCATAGCTAGTTCTTATTAAACAACGAGAAATCTTGGATGATGTAATGACCTAGTTCTGACTAAAGGGCTAGTCTATACTAAGTCCCAAATTCCAAATTCCAAACAATCCTTATGCTTTAACTTCATACTATCTAAACATTTTCCTTGTATTTCAAGCACATTGGAATCTTGCAAAGTCTGAATGGTACCTTTGCAAATTAGAGTATCGACAAATTGTATCTTTCCTAGGTATGTATTTAATCATACCTCCAAATTGTTGGAATATGTGAGTCCACCTAGCTTGTTTGTCACTCCATTAGGCACTAGGTATGATTTAAGTGCCAATTAAGTGCCTGATGGTCTATCTTAACTGTGAATTCCCTCTCGTAAAGGAAAGGTTTTCAATGCTTAAAAGACTTCATCACCCCTAATAACTCCTTATCATATAGTAAATAATTCTGAATCTCTGTGTCATTCAATTTTTGGCTATAAATAGGCCACTGGGTACCCTTCCTGTTGGAGGATAGCTCCTATGGCTAAATTGCTTGCATCAATAATCTCCTCAAAAGGATTATCCCAAGAAGCCAACTTGAGAACCAAAGACTTGGAGGTAACTTTATTCATTGCATGGATTGGAGTGCTTTGCTCATATAACAGACACTTTCTGTCAATGCGTCTTCATGCCTTTGGAGCAAGTCTATAAAAGGTGTTGTAAAAAAGTATCCATGTGGGAACTATATATACTTGATAGAGACCTACTCAAGAGAGGATCTCTTGAGCATTCTTGGATATATCCCATTCGATTTAGGGTCAAGACTAATCTCATTTGCATTGATGACATATCCTACATAGTGGATTTCCACTACTCCAAATTTGCTCTTTTGCATTGAAATAGAGCTCATTATCTCATAATAATTTCAAGATCTTTTCAACATCTGGCTCATGGTGCTCTACAGTTGTAGAAAAGATGAGTATATCATCTAAAAATATATGTTCATCTAAAAAGATGAACATATATTTTCCTATGGGCTCCACAAAAACCCTACTAGACATCATCTTATTGAACATCGCTAGTACATTGGTGAGTCCAAATGGCATCACCATAAACTCGCAGTGGCCATGTTTAATCCTAAAAGGCTGTTTTTGGAATGTGAAGTTGTAAAGATCTGAACCTGACGATAGCCACTTTTGAGATCTATCTTTGAGAAAAGAACTTAACACCATTGAGTCGCTCAGGAATATACTGAATCCTGGGCTATTTTTGAGTGTGAGCCTATTGAGTGCCTTGTAGTCCATGCATAATAGTATGAACTTGTCTTTCTTTTGGTGTCCGACCTTGGTGGTTCACGAGCTTGGGTGCCCGACCACACAGGCAGTAAGGGTGGCTCTACAGGTCCCCCATCAATTAATCCGTTCACTATCTCGGTGAACACATAAGTAAAGAGGCAGATGTTGAGGTGCACTACAACAGCTAGAGAGATATCCACCGCAAGACATAAAGCAAGGAAGAAAGAATTCACCGAGAGAGAGAGTGAGAGAGAGAACTATCCACCATAGGATGTAGAAGTAGAGAGAGAAGGAAAAAGAAACATCCACCACAAAATAGAGAGAGAAAGAAAAAGAATTATCCACCACAGGATAAAAAGGGAGAGAGAAGAGAGAGAGAGAGGAGAACTTTTTAACGTCGTAGGAAACTATCCCAACAGACCAAATTGATCTATCCGACAAGATTTGAACTCAAGAGAGAGAGGGAGGAAAATACACCACAAGATTTAAAGAAAGAAAGAGGGAGAATTTACCACACGAGTTGGAGAGAGACAGAGAGAGAAAGAGAGAGAGATACGCACCACAGAATCCGAGAGAGAGAAAGAGAGAGAGGGATAACAGATTCACCACCAGATTTAAGTATTTTGGGGTAAGAAGGTTATTCATGCTAGAGAGAGAAAAAATAGAATTCACCATGAGAAATAGAGAATGAATCACAGAGAAAATAGCATCCACACACTTCGTAACTTGGAGCCGAGCATGGTTGGAGTAGGTGCATGACAACAACTCAAGTTTTTGAAGAGGAGGTAATGACTGTGCATCTGCAGCTATGACTGTTGGGAGATTGCCGTGGGCCGCTAGGTGGTGGGCGGCAGTTCGAATTAGGTGGCGGTGACAAGGGCAAGCATAATGGCAACGGAGGTGACAGGCGAGCATTAGAGTGGATGCGTGCTTGCACGGAGGCAAGGAGGTAGTATAAGGAGTAGAGTAGAATGAAGGCTTCGATGGCAGCACATTAGCAGCAACGAAGCATACCGCTTCCCCTTGCCATGTGCTTTGCTTGATAGATTCTTCCCCCCTGTCAGGGGAAGCATGGGGAATGTGCAAGGCAGGTAATTGTGGTTTTTTTTTAATGGTTCGCAGAGGGGTGTGAGGATGGGGGTGCGCAAGAGAGAGGGGGGGGGACTGGGGGTTCGCAAGTTTGGGGTGCGAGGATGGGGGTGCGTGAGGGAGGGGGGCTGGGGGTTCGAGAGGGGGGGGGCTGGGGGTTCGCAAGAGAGGTGGGATGGGGTTCGCAGAGGGGTGGCAGGGGGTACGCGAGAGAGGGGGCAGCTGGTCATAGTGTGTGGACATTAGCTAGGGTTAGTAGAGTGTGGACACAACTTATTGTGTGTTGTGTGGATTATGGATTAGTGCATTATGCTTTGTGTGAGTGTGGATATGGCTTCCCTCTATGGTTAGGGTTTGCAATATACATTAGGGTTTGCTCCTGTGTGTGTGTCTCCTCCCCCTCTACTGTTCTTTCAACATGGTATCAGAGCCTTGTGCTGTTTATTAGGGTTTATGAGTGAGTGAGTGAAGAGGGAGAAGAAGAAGCTGTGAAAAGAAGCTGTGAAGCTAGCCATTGGAGCTGTGAAGCTTGGAGCACACCAAATACTATCAGATCTGAAAGCTTGGCCTACCGGGTAAGGTCCTCTAAACATCCTTGAGCGGATTGCAGGTGATACAGGCAAAAACAAAGCAAATCAAAGCAAAGCAAAATTCTGGTTTTTGAAGCTTTCCATTAAAGCTTGGGAACATTGATGTATGGTGGAAATACGTGTGATTCTGGCAAAAGACATATGTATTTGACAATGAGGGATGTAATGGCAACCCATATGCAAGCCTTGAACAAACTTTGGAGCAATTTGGATGCAAATGAATGTATTGAAATCTCTGGTTTTTGAGCTCACACAAGAGGAAACAGAGTATTTTTCTGGTTTTTTGCCTACGAGGAGATCAAATTCTCATTGGTTGCTTGATATCTTCCATAATTTCTTTAGCAATTGGATGCTTTACACTTTGGAGAAGAGGGCTATGTGATTTGTTTGGTCAATGATGCTTAATTGAGCTGGGAATGAGCTGATTAAAACAGGCTGTCCACTGGTTGCAGAGAAACAGAGCATTTTTAAATGAGCAATTAATCCTTGGTGTTTTACAATTGGACAAATTCCTCTTACATGGAGTTGATGGACACAAATGCTAAGCTAATGAATGCCTGGTTGCCCAATTTGGACAAATTGACTGCTTGGACTTTTGCAAAATCTGGAGAAATTCCATCTTTGGATACCAGAAAGCCCAAGTATTCAACGTGGTCGGCAGAGAAAGTGCATTTGCTCTTTTTGGCAAAGAGTTGATGCTTCCTTAGAATCTCAAGAACTTTTCTGACATGAGTCTCATGGTCAGCTGCATTCCTTGAGTAAATCAGAATGTCATCAAAGAAAACTAGAACAAAATCATCCAAGTATTCTCTGAGGATGTCCTGCATTAGGCGATTGAATGTAGCTGGGCATTTGTCAATCCAAACGGCATAACAGTAAATTCATAATGCCCATACCGAGTATTGATGGTTGTCTTCGGGATATCTTGCTCATTAATCCTGATCTGATAATACCCTTATTTGAGATCTATCTTTGTGAAGATTTGGGCTCCACTTAGCCTGTCCAGAATCTCATCAATTCTGGGGATAGGATATTTATTCTTAACTGCTGCTGTCAGCTGATTCAGACCTCTGTACACAGAGTCTAAGCGTTCCATCTTTCTTTTTCTGAAAGAGAACTGGCGCACCCCAAGGTGAAACACTGGGTCTTACAAACCCTTGTTCTAACAGCTGTCTAAGCTGTTCCTTGAGTTTAATGGCTTCAGGAACTGGCATTTTGTACGTGCGCATGGCTGAGCTCCGGGGGTCAATTCAATCACATGATCTACTTCCCGGATTGGAGGCATTTCAGTTAGCTCTGCTGGGAATAGATCATCAAATTCACTTAACCATTCTGGTTCTTTAGCCTTAAGTTTTGAGTCTACTGGGTTCATTTTGACAACATAATTTTGCTGCTTCCTTCTAAGTCCTTTTAGCAATTTAGAAGCTTTTACTAACTGAAGGTTTGGGGATCCGGAAACTCCAGTTCCTTGAACTTTGTTCCCGTGAAGTTCATGGAAGGAAATGGTTTCATTATGACAGTGTATGTCAGCTTGATTTTTGTGGAGCCAATCCATTCCAAGGATCCCGTCAAAAACTCCCAGAGGTAAGACTTTGAACTGACAGTTGGTTACATTACCATCTAGATTGAACTGGATAAGATCTGTCTCATGGTGAGTGAAAAGAGTCTTCCCACTGGCCAGTTCAACTTGCATAGGTTTCCCTGATTTCTGTTCTAAGACTAGCTTATGCAAGCATCCAGGGGAAATGAATGAATGAGAACTGCCTGAATCAATCAAAAGTTTAAAAGGCTTATCCTGATACTCTGCTGGAGTATGGATGACGGAGAACTGCTGGTTAGGCCCTTGATTTTCAATGGCAGCATAGATTTGCCCTATTTCCTCTTCTACTACATCTGAAATTGTGACTGCTCTGGCTGCTCTACAGTCTGAGGTGGAACTCTTTCTCTTTGGTTGCCCCAGTTCTGGGAAGGAGTTCTGAGGTTACTCTGGACAGAGGCAGATGGCTGAGCTGGATTTCTTCTAGGGTTTCCCTGGCTTGGGCAAGACGGTGATTAGATTGGTATGAAGGGGTTGGTCTCTGAACTCGGGGTCCTTGACTTCCCTGTCCCCTTGACATGGCAGGAGTCGGGCAGCCTTTCAGTTGGTGACCAAAACCTTGGCATCCAAAACATCGGTTTTCGCCTCTGAGCTCATCCCTCTGATTTCTTGAAAGAGGTGGGGCTCCTGAGAAAGTACTCTGGGGGAAGGATCTCCTTCACGTCGGAATCTTCCTGCATCCTGATTCTGATTCGGGCCTTGCTGCCTCTTTGGGGGTGGAAAGTTTGAAGTACTTCCTTGGGCTTGGAATCTTTTAAAGTTAGAGGGTGCAGGCTTTGGCGGGACCTTTACTACAAAGGCCTTGGCAAAATCTTTTGCCATTCTTACTGCTTCAGCCATGGACACTGGCTTGGCATTTTTGACCAATGTGTCCAAGGGTTCGTTCATTCCCCGAATGAACCTGGCCATGAGTTGCTCTTCATCTAAAGGTGGTGAATATTTGAGTAGAAGAGCAAAGGCCTGGTGATATTCCTCGATGGTTTTGCTCTCCTGCTTTAGCTCTAAGAATTCGTTCATTTTGGTTTCCAAAAATCCAGGGGGACAAAATCTCTTTCTTAGATAGGTTTTTAGGTCGTTCCAGGACTGAGTATTTCTGTCCAGACGGTTGGTGTCACAGTGGTTCCTCCATGCTACCCTGGCTGTTTCCACTATTTTCAGCCAGGCAAAAAATATCTTTTATGCACCCATTTATGCATAAAAACCATTTATGATGAATATCACACTTTTAATATAAAAAAATATCTTTTATGCACCCATTTATGCATAAAAACCATTTATGATGAAAATCACACTTTTAATATAAAATATCTTTTATGCAACCATTGATGCATAAAAATCATTTATGATGAAAATCACACTTTTAATATAAAAAAATCTTTTATGCATACTTTTATGCATGAAATTCAAATATGATAAAAGTAACACTTTTATAATAAAATAAATTTCTTTTATGTATACTTCAATGCATGAAAATCAAATATGATAAAAGTAACACTTTTATATAAAAAAATTAATCTTTTATGCATACTTTTATGCATAAAAATCAAATACGATAAAAGTAACACTTTTATGCATAAAAATCAAATACGATAAAAGTAACACTTTTATAATAAAAACATAATCTTTTATGCCTAAAAATCCATTTTGACTAAAGTAACACTTTCATAATAAAAGAAAATTATTTCTTTGTGCATAAAAATCTATTTTGATGAAAGTAACACTTTCATAATAAAAGAAAATTATTCCTTTGTGCATAAAAATCTATTTTGATGAAAGTAACACTTTCATAATAAAAGAAAATTATTCCTTTGTGCATAAAAATCTATTTTGATGAAAGTAACACTTTCATTTGATGAGAGCATTGCAAATTGTTTTCTGTGCTTTTGAATGGGCTCATACTCATCACTATCAAGATCAATGTGGAGATGATATTTTCTATTATTATATACTTCGTTAAGCACGTTAGTAGAATGGTTGCTTACACTGTTGCTCTCCATCGACTACGTGTAAGGGTGAAGATAGGGTGATAATATCTTGCTTATACTATCAAGGGGTTTATTAGAATTTCAATTCTAAGCGCGAAATGCTTCATTAAAGAGCCCTATCTTAGTGTATAAGATACGAAAATAACTACTTTATGACAAGCTGACAAGAATTATATTAGAATAAGGTTATATTAGGATTCGAATTTATGAAAAGCTTGCAGCTATTCATAAATGCAAGAGTAGAATAATCACATCTTAAAATTTAGTTGTTTTATATTTGTACATTTTTTCTAGAGAGAGAAAATAGGAATTCGTGAATTTCTCAGAAGGCCTTACAAATGGTTTCCAAAATTCATGAATTTCTTAGAAGGTCCTACAAATGATCTTCTAAAACAACCTGCTGATGCAGATAGCACTTTGTGCTAAAAACTACCTCACTAGTTTGACATAGAACCAGCTGCTTCAGATGCTTCAAATGATGTAGAAACCTTCTCATACTTGTCCTCTGACACACTCACATCCTCATGTTGCTCTAAAATGATCAAGATATCACACTAATAACCCTCTATTGACTGCAAACTGAACCCATTCTGACTATTCTGACCAAGCTGACTTAGGCTTCCTCCCCTCAGTGTCAGGTGACACTTCTAGGACCTCAGAACACTCAAACCAAGTAAGAATCCAATCCTATGTGGACACTCAGTTGACTCCAATTGGCACAAAACTGCCACAGAAGCACCACTCAGACCACATAGCCTTTTGACTTTTGATAGCTGACCTCTTGACACACTTCTAACAGTCAGCTGTGACTCACGATCACTTCCCCTCAACTCTTACAAACCAAAGCAAGGACCCTACACCTTCACCTGACTATTCTAATACTCAACTGATATAGAACTGAATCTATACTCTCTCAACATATGCTGGCTGAGTTAGTACTGACTCAGAAATAGATTCCCAGTCATCATCAGACTGATACGCAGAGACACTCCATCACCATAAACTCAATCAGAGAAACAAATTATCCATGCCAGAATATCAAAACAAAAGACTTTGTATCCATACATAGCTGATTCATCTCAAACTCTCAAACTTCATCATCTAAACAAAACTCATCTATGTCTCAACCTTAAGAGACGTGGGCACCAACATAAGAAGTAAACACAAAAGAAAACTCAAGGGTCCCCCTCAAGTAGACCTTGGTGAGACAACTTTTCAAAGCTTCACCTTCAAACAACTTCAGTTGAGAATAAATCGAAATGGGTCAAGTATCTAATCGAGAAGCTTCTTAGAGAGCTTAGGGGACACTCCTCCTAGCCAACTCTCTATTCTCTAGCTCACCCTCTGGCTGATCCAAACAATCCTTCTCATTGCACTGTCTTCTTGTCTGCAAAGCTTCAACAATTGTAGGTACTCCAGCTTGCAACCTTCAAAAAAAATAAACCAACCTACATCAAGGAGACACTCTCCAATGTAGTCACTTTGGTGGTCTCTCTCGCCTCTCATATCAAAGATCCACACAGAGAGTACCCGAAATCTTCCCCCAATTCCCCTTCGGCGGCCTCAATTTCTTCTAGAAAATATCACCACCCATCTTCTTTGGTGGCTCATGTGCTTTCTATTTTGATTTTACACACTTGCACTAATCTACTTGACCATACAACGGTCATCTGTTCTAAAGTTTCAAACCATACTCTACGATTTATTATTTGTTGGGGGTTTGAGATAGGCACATCCTTTGGGCATTTTCCCTTGGGCATGAAAAAACCCATCAACATAATGGAAACAAGCATAAAGTATTGTATTTCATTCTATATAGGCAAAAGATGAGTAAATATATGATCAAAGCATGGTATATCACCCACTTTCAAAGCCATATAAATAGGCCTTAAATAGCCATATCAAAAGAGCTTTTAGTTTTCTACGCTTCCTCCCCAATACTCACACATGTGTAAAACTACCCAATCTTGATATTACATTTTAGATCCACTATGCTAGCATAGGAATAAGGATTATATGTTAAAAATACTATAGCCAAATACCAAGGTAAACATGTATTTCAATACCTCATAGAGCTGGCCTTTTCAATTGGGTTACTACCCTAAACCACCGGTGTAAACCATTGGTGTGCTTTATCTTCAAGGACATTTTGAGTGAGCAGATTTTTTGGGATCATCAATCCTACCCTTAGCTTTGAAAACTTGATCGAACTTCTCTAGTAGGCACTCAATGGGATCTCCATTTACATCAAATTTTGTCATCATCCTTAGGGTGCAGATTGGCTTAGATCCTTTAGGTGCTATGTTCATGGCAGCTCCCCTTCCCATTTCAAACACCATCGTTAGCATGTCTTCTACATATTCATGTTGTGATGGGATGTAACAAAGTGATTGTGCAAAACACTATCTCAAGATTTGGGATTTATTTCCCCATGCCTTCTACACATTCATGTGGCTGTGGAATGTAATGGAATGGTTGTGCAAAACCCTCTCCCACATAGTTTGGGGTCACTTGCCCCATGGGGTTGGGTTGTGTGGTTTGCAACAATACTTATCCTATGCCTACCTGGCTTTGAGGCTTAGGCTTTCCTTTAGGTATCTTTCCCTTATCTTGCAATTTAGCCCTAACCTCTTTAGTTTGTGTAGCATTGGCTTCCTTAGGTTTAGAAGGTTGTGAATCCTTTTTTGGTTTTTCTTTTGAGACATTCTCCTCTATCCCTTATGTATAGTGTTCTTTTGTAGGCTTATTAGTTTCTTCTTACACCTTGGCTTGCAAATGTGTAAGCACATTTAGTGGAATTGTGGACAGGTGTCCATTTTGCACATTTAAGACTTTGAGAGTTAGGTATTGCAAGACATCCTGCAATGAAGCATCTCTCCTTGAGTGGTTTATGAACATGTGATTGATGACACATCATTCACACATGGGTTGTGTGGGGTATGAAAATAGAAGCACTGCATTATTTATCTAACTACTTCCTTAGTAGTTTCTTGACTAGATGTGTGCATGGGGATCCTTAGTTTTTGAGGTGATTATTGTACACTTATTGCATGTGAGAATATATATACATTGTGAGATGTCATGTTTACAATGACTATAATATAGAAAGACTGGCTTAGGGTACATGCAATGTGCATTGTACATGCTTGCAATGTGTATGCACAACAAAATTGGTCAATAAGAGAAAGGGGTGATATAGGGGTTCCTGATAACTTAGCTTGTCTATTTTCTTGTAGGGGTCATATAAGGGGGGTTGCTAATAACTTAGCTTGTCTACTTTCTTGTAGTGACTTTCAAAACTTTCAAGCAAGGTATTACTAAATTCTGTAATAGACATCTCAGAGATCAATGTCTCTTTACTCCTTGCTCTCACTAGTTTAGATGAGGAAGAGTTTATTCTCAATGTTATCTTCCATCATGTTACCGTCCCCAGTGGATTTCTTCTTTGTAACATTGATCAAAATAAAATGTGGATGTGAGACTATGATAAAATCATGCAAAGTGTTTTTCTTTAATCCCATGATGAAACATCACTTCATTTGTGCATCGTTGAGTATCCCCTAGTCCTCACATTTTGAGTTCAATATTTTCATACATAAGATGTAATCCCATACGGTTTGCTTCACTGGTCTTTCGCTCTACCATGTAGAGCTTTGTTGTTGCAACACTCCACCTAGGGCCTTGTCTTGAGAATCCGTTGATAAAGAAAGTCTTCAAAGTTTTAAAATTTTCCTTAATCACAGGTGTCAAAGTGATGGACCATCTACTAGCCTTTCCCACTAGGCATAGATTCTGTGCATGTACCTTAGAGGCAATCTGAATTTCAAAGTGACGGACCATCTACTACCCTTGCCCACTAGGCATAGATTCAGTGCATGTACCTTGGAGGGAACTCTGAATCTCAAAGTTGTTGAAATTAGAGCAATGTGATGAGCTATGGTGGATCAAATACTAGAATCAACATCATTAACAAAGTGATTAGCAAATAATTAAGACGTGATTAGCAAATAATTAAGACATGATTAGTGAGTAATTAACAAATAATTAAGATATGATTAGTGAGTAATTAGCAAATAATTAAGATGTGATTAGTGAGTAATTAGCAAATAATTAAGATATGATTAGTGAGTAATTAGTAAATAATTAAGATGTGATTAGTGAGTAATTAGCAAATAGCTTAATGTAGGCATGGATAATCAAAAACCAGCAAATTCTCATTAGGCCAATGCCTCGATTTATAGAGTTTACATCCAAGCATCTAATCCCACTGATTTCTCCTTGATTCACTCCACCTCTTTTGCTTGATTCTCTCCACCTCTTCACTTTTCCCAGAATATCTCCACACTTCCTAAATCTTCTCATGCTACCCTTTATTCTCTCCCAGTAGATTCTTCTCACCTTTTCACAGGTTCTCTCACATTTACAGATTCTCTTTTACAGCCTCTAACCAAGGGCTTGTTCCCGCACACACCCTATTCACTTGTATATTTCAACACCTCCCCTCAAGTGATTACTCCTAGCACACCTGGACCCTATACCAAGTTTCTCTCTTACTTGATAGTCTGTGCGACCAGTGCCTAGCATACCTCCCCTCAAGTGAACTTAGCACACCTGGACCCTGTACCAAGTTTCTCTCTTACTTGATAGCCCCCGCGACCAGTGCCTCAAGTCCCTAAACTCATAGTCCTTGACACTCTCTCTCTATGTGTCCAAGGCTTACTACAAGTGCCCGCGACCTTGACTAAAGTGCTCACACATACATCATCGGTGGCTCAGAGGTGGTTTTACTTTGTTGTGGCAAGTTACAATAATGGGTTGTGGGGTCTCTCTCTCTCTCTCTCTCTCTCTCTCTCTCTCTCTCTCTCTCTCTCATAGATTTTCACATGGCTCCTCACTCTTTGGAGCCTCACATCTTCTCTTGTCTTCAGTCTTCTTGTCATGGCAGCTTCTCTTCACGCGTCCATGTCTTTCTCTTCTTTCAGTCTTCTTGTGGCAGCTTCTCTTCTCGTGTCCATGTCTTCCTTCAATGCTTCCTCTAGATCTTCTTGGTGTGGATCTTCCTCTTGGGAAAGAGATGTTCTTCTTCTTTCATGGCTGGGGCCATGAGCTTTTATGTTTGTTTTCTTGCTCCATGTGAGCAACATGTTTCAATGTTTTGTTGAGACAGTTCTTTTGGGCTTTTGATGTTTATCTTGTATCATTATGCAATGCAAACCCAAATCTATGCGGGAGGTCTTACCTCTTGCCTTATTCTGGACAAGGGCAGTGTCTGATCCCATTTTTACACTGATGTAATGTGCCTAATACATAATGCATATAGCATTCATTCTTATGCACATTCCCAAATGCAACTCTGGCTGTGAATAATCTTAAATTTAAGTGAGATTTACAGGCATTAACCAAGGGTTAAATGCAAAATGATGATTATCACAAATTTATCAGTACAATTTTACCAGAAATTACATTAAATCAAGGGTAACCAATTTGTACGGAATGGTTGGAGTATCAAACCAACTCCGAATTGTAATCTGAAGTTATAGAGATCTGTATCAGATACCTATGGTTAATTTGGACCCTCAATTGTACCAAAATATAATGATTAGCATTGATTAATCATTGATTAGCAAATTAATCCTCTATTTTGTGTGCAAAAAACAGAGTATGCGAGGAGTCCAAATCTGGTACCTTAGACTTCAAATGAGCTCAAATGCTTTCAAGGTCATCAATAGCAATGAGTCTAGTAGAGAATTAAACCAATAAACACAAGATTTGACCAAATATTGAATGCTTAATCTCTGTTTTACCAAAGTCACCTGCAGATTTGATGAAGAGCTTGGATCTCACTGTAGACTTGATCAAATCAATTTTTGACCTCACCAGCTTGCAGAGCATGCTTGAAAATCCCTGGAGCAATGAGGAATTAGAGCAATTTGATTTCATGAAGTAGAAAATGCAATTCTAGATGACTCCTTTGGGTCATGCGTAGGTCCTTAATTAGTTAAAACACCATGCAATCCTTGTGTAAACCCCTTCCTAAATTGTTAATATTGTTAGAGTTTAATATTCCATGGGTTATGAGGTTTGTGGGGGTACCAACTCTAAGCAGTGTAAGAAAATAGGAATAGCTATTATATTTGGCACAGGACCAGTTACACGATGGGAATTGGAGTTTAAAGGTTTAAAAATATTTAAGTTTAAAGGTTTAAAAACATTTAAGTTTAAAGATTTAAAAACATTTAAGTTTAAAAATATTTAAGTTTAAAAACATTTAAGTTTAAAGGTTTAAAAAATTTTAAGTTTAAAAACATTTAAGTTTAAAGGTTAAAAAAAATTTAAGTTTAAAAACATTTAAGTTTAAAGGTTTAAAAATATTTAAGTTTAAAGGTTTAAAAATATTTAAGTTTAAAGGTTTAAAAACATTTAAGTTTAAAGGTTTAAAAACATTTAAGTTTAAAAACATTTAAGTTTAAAGGTTTAAAAAACATTTAAGTTTAAAAACATTTAAGTTTAAAAAACATTTAAGTTTAAGGTTAAAAAACATTTAAGTTTAAAGGTTAAAAAACATTTAAGTTTAAAAACATTTAAGTTTAAAAACAAATGCAAGGCGAGCGGCCCTAGAGTGTTGAAATATACAAGTGAATAGGGTGTGTGTGGGAACAAGCTCTTGGATAGAGGCTGTAAAAGAGAAGATGTAATTGTGAAAGAACCTGTGAAAAGGTGAGAAGAATCTACTAGGAGAGAATAAAGGGTAGCATGAGAGAATTTAGGAGTGTGGAGTTATTCTGGGAGATATTCAGGGAAAAGAGAAGAGGTGGAGAGAATCAGGCAAAAGGTGGAGATATTCTGGGAGTGAATCATGGAGAAATCAATGGGAAGTAAAGTGTGAAACTTGAACGATTATGGTAGCCCAACGACACGGTCCTTCTAAGGAGAGATTTGGCTTGGATGCACTTCTAAAGCTGAAACGAGAGTGCACTTATGACTTTTTTCACAAAAGTTGGTTCCGGGACAAGTTCAAGTGAGAAGTGCTTTGTTTTCAAGATCTCCACCATTGGAGCTGCTTCAGGTTGGATTTAGTGAATCAAATGCAATGGACTGGCTTTGGGGACCTAAGACATGCATGGATACAGTTCGACCACACATGATGAACATCAGATTGGGTGACCATGGCTTGCCATGTGTATGATCCAAGGTAGCATATTACGAATGTAGAGTATAAAAGTAGTCAGAGGTGGTTAAGTGTGTTACATCGTAAATGACTAGAGTTTTTACGTAGCATGTAGGATCTTCTAACAATTGCAACATTAAAATGAAAGAGGAGGATATGGAGAGTCCCTAATGTTTGTTCTATGAATTCATCAATGAGGTGATGGCAAACCATGGTTGTGAAATGGTAGATTTCTTTGGTTTCATGGTAGATAAGGCTCAGGCTAATTGGATTGCAGTTCGACATGTGTTCAATGGTGGGAAAAATAACATCCTAACAGATAGGGAGAGATCTTGCCTATTTCATTGGGAGTAGAGCATGGTTTAACACACAATAAAGTATGTGTGTGCTACATCTCAAGGAGATCACAAAAAAATGTGCGAGAAGTGGCACATGGCTCCTACAATGAGGCTGCATCGGTAGAGGCTCGATTGATACGTTAATGGTGGTGCAATGGTCATGTGATGGATATGAATATGTTAGCAATGGACTCTTGGTTGAGTTGGTGGGAGGTGTGCATAGCACATTGGGGTTCATGACAAAAATAGAGAGAAGTAATGATGGTCCAAATACCCCAAGAACAAACCTAGCAAAAAGCAAGCATGGTAGTAGGCTCACAGGGGAAGGATATAGAGCCAAGATTTTTCTTTATGATGCATGTACTATGAAAAATGAAATTTTTCAAAGCACTAAGGAAGTATCTTAATCTCAAGGCAAGCACATAGGGAGATGACCAAGATTGGAGAAACTAAGCCCAGCCCAAGTGGTCTAAATAGTTAATCAAGCAGCTGAAGGAACACCCATGTATAAGGTGCCTACCCCCCTCATCGCGCGAACAAAGAAAGTGCATGTCACAAGAGGCTAGTCATTGATATTAATGATGAGGCCATGCATCAACCAAAGTATAACGCACATGTACAAGACCACAACAAGTATGTTGGGAGGCCACAGAAGATCATTTTTAAGGAGCGTGATACAAGCAGTACTCTAGAAAGAACAGCGGAAGTCATTGAGTTTAGTGTGCGCAAGGTGAATGAAGCAATGTGGGCAATCCAAAGGACATGCATTGGTAGCAAGGTCACATGGAGCGGAACGCCTCCTGGGGGTAGGAGGTGTGGCCAACACATAGTCGGATTTGCGAAGGGTGTGCTTGCACCATCTTTTGAAGGCTATTGTAAGCACCTTAATGGTCTCATCAAACAATGGATGTGGTTTTGCCCTTGATCACATGCTTCATTGCTATATTATGGACACCAACATAGACCCAAAGCCCAATCCACCACCTAAGACATGGCCCGTTGCCATGGAAACTAACCTCATAGACGAGGGGCTATATTCATTATGGGAAGATGGATACCAAGTGGAGAGCAAGAATGCAAAAGGTGTTAGTTATGCCCACCTCACCTAGCGAGATGAGGATACAAGGTTCTTTATAAAACAACAACTTCCAAAGAACCACCATATGGGTCCACTACTAACATAGAGGCATGTGGCTCAGGCATGTGAAATGGTATCAAGTACCGCACACACGTCGATCATTAGGAAAACTTTGGACTCACAAACTAACCCTCTAAGGGCTTTCTCTCTCTTCCATAAATCAAGGAAAAGTGCAAAAATAATAATATAATATTGCTTCTCTCTCTTCTCTTTTTCAATCTTTTACATCTCAAAATATTAGTTGTATAATAGATTCACTTATTATTTTATTGATTGTCCAAGAACTGTACCAAACCTGCTCAGAACTTGAAAATCTCAAAAAATATTTTTTTATTTGAGCTGGTTTAGAATATCTCAAAAGATATGACATTTCTAAATGCCCAGATTCATTTATGACTGAAGAAACAATCATTTTGTGATTCTAGAAGGATTTTATCTTAAAAATGGAATATCTTGATTTGTACTTTGTATTTCATAATTTCTTTTTACAAGTACATAGATCCGTGCTTTATCTGCATTCTGGTGCATTTTTATGTTTTTTTATAGATATTTGAAGAGAATAGACATTTTTAATGATTTTAAGAATGTGTTCAGATTTATTATTTTAGAGAATAGTGCATTACGAATTTTTCTTTTTTTGTGATAGAGCTTCTTCTTCTCTTTAGGTCATTTCTTCTTTACATAGCTTATTTCTTCTTCTACTTTCAAATTTGCATCTCCAAACACTTTGTATTTCCCTCGTGTTCTATTGCACTTGTTCACTACAAAGCTAGAGAATGAAGAGTGATTTGATTTTTTGGTGCCATTTTCTTGGAGCCAACACAGAGAAGCAACAGAGAACAAAAATGGAGGTTAGCAATGTTTTGATGTTGGTTATGTTCAATTGAGTTCTATAAGTTATGTTTTCATGTTGGTTATGTGCATTACTATTCGTAAATAATAAAGTTAATACTAAGATATGTTTTACTATTGGTTAATAATAATAATATGTGCATTATTATTGGTTAATAATAATAATACGTGTTAAAGTTGGTGTTAAGTTATACATATGTTAATAATCATGAAATTTTATGTGAGTTTTCTTGTAGGCATTGATTGTACTCAATGGGGAGATAGTGATGTATCTAAGTGTTTCTAGTTTTTTTATGTTTTAGAAAGCAAGAAGCTCTAATAAGAGAAGTATACACTTTTAGCTAGATGAAGAGTATGACCCATTGTACAAGAGAATTGAGATTTCAAAGATGAATCAATCAGTGATGCAATTACACAGAATAGCAGGGAAAAAACATATAGATCTTTGGGTTGATGGGTCTATATATCCACCTGATCCTATTACACAACAATCTCCCCAATTCTCGCGACTAACATCATTTGTCAAGTATGTTTGTGAGAGTAATGCAGGGCTATAGGGTTATACTTGGAGACTTGCAACCCAAGCCCATGTTTCTGCACAACAGATCATGAAATTTAATAGATCATTGTTGGCAAAACAAGAAGAGAACAATGTTTTGCAAGATGCTATACATGACATGGTAATGCAAAATGCCAGCTTGATTAACCAAGTTAATGATTTACAGGCTAGCAATAAGTGTTAAATTTGCAGCAATGGGATGAGCTATGGTGGATCAAATGCAAGAATCAACATCATTAACAAAGAGATTAGATAATGATTAAGATGTGATTAGTGAGTAATTAACTGATTAGTGAGAGCAATTAACTGATTAGTGAGTAATTAATTGATTAGTGAGTAATTAATTGATTAGTGAATAATTAATTGATTAGTGAGTAATTAATTGATTAGATAATGATTAAGATGTGATTAGTGAGCAATTCACTGATTAGTGAGCAATTAACTGATTAGTGAGCAATTAACTGATAGCTTAATGTAGGCATGGATAATAAAAAACTAGCAAATTTTCATTAGGCCAATGCCTCAATTTATGGAGTTTACATCCATCTAATCCCACTGATCTCTCCTTGATTCACTCCACCTCTTTTGGTTGATTCTCTCCACCTCTTCACTTTTCCCAGAATATCTCCACACATCCTAAATCTTCTCATGCTACCCTTTATTCTCTCCTAGTAGATACCTCTCACCTTTTCACAGTTTCTCTCTCATTTACAGATTCTCTTTTACAGCCTCTTGCTAAGGGCTTGTTCCCGCACACACCCTATTCACTTGTATATTTCAACACCTCCCCTCAAGTGAATAATCCTAACACACCTGGACCCTATACCAAGTTTCCCTCTTACTTGGTAGCCCGCAACCAGTGCCTCAAGTCCCTAAACTCATAGTCCTTGACACTCTCTCTCTCTCTCTATGTGTCCAAGGCTACTACAAGTGCCCGTGACCTTGACTAAAGTGCTCACACATACATCTACCACATGGCCTACATCATCGGTGGCTCAGAGGTGGTTTTACTCTATTGGGGCAGGTTACATTGGGTTGTGGGGTTTCTCTCTCTCTCTCTCTCTCTCTAAAAAAAGATGATCTGACTCCACTTCCTTAGGAGCCTCCATGAAGTTTGCCGATGTCGTTCCTTCTCCACTGGGTTTGCTGTAGCAGTCTCTTGCCATGTGTCTTGGATTCCCACAGTTCTGGCAAGTGAAGGTCCTTCCTCCTACTCTGCCTCTTCCTCGTCCTCGTCCTCATGTGAGAATCCTCCTCGGGTGAAGAATGCTTTTTCCTCTCCAGCTGTTGAGTCCAACCATTTCTTCTCTTTGACCTTGGTCTCTTGCTCTAGTAGAGCTCCTTCTATCTTGTGCAGCTTCAATTCAGGTACATTTTTAAGGTTGCTACAATGTTTTTATATTCACCTTTGTCCACACTCTTCAGAAGCACTGTAGTGCCTCATCATCTTCTACCTTCTTGCCAATGGCTGCTAGTTGTTGCTTGATGCTTTTGTATTTGTTCAAGTGTGTGATTAAAGGTTCACTTTCCTTCATATCCAATTTGTAGAATTTCATTAACAGATTTATCTTTGAATTTTTTTGCTTGAGTGCCAAATAATTTATTGAGCTCATCCCATGCATCTTTTGCCCATTGTTTCCCTGTGATGTGATGAATGATTTCATCATTTAAACTGAGTGCGATGAGTCCTAATGCTTTCTCATTCCTGCTCTTCGACTCATTTTTCCCACTCACCTCTGGGCATTCATCTCTTCCCTCAACTAGCCCCCATAGATTTTTCCTCATGAGCAAATACATGGTTTTTGTTTGCCATGTATAAAACTACTCCCATTAAATTTGGCTATCTCTTGTGCCATGCTCATGATGATGATGTGAAGGGGGTCTTACCTCTTGATCCAATTTCAAGATTCAAGGATATTGTCTACCCTTTTATAATTCAATCTGGTGTTTAGGTGATGATTACAACAGATTTATCAGCAAGAAATTACATAAAGCCAAGGGTAACAAATCTGTACCGAATGGTTGGAGTATCAAACCATGTCTGAATTGCAATATGAAGTTATAGGGATTTGTATCAGATACCCAATGGTTAATTTGAACCCTCAATTGCACCAAAATATAATTATTAGTGCTGATTAATCACTGATTAGCAAAATAATCCTCTATTTTGTGTGCAAAAAATAGAGTATGCGGGGAGGCCAGATCTGGGGCTTTAGAGTTCAAATGAGCTCAACTCCTTTCAAATTCATCAATAGCAATTAGTCTAGTAGAGGATTAAGCCAAGAAACACAAGATTTGACCAAACATTGAATGCTTAATCTCTATTTTACCAAAGTCACTTGCAAATTTGATGCAGAGCTTGATTCCACTTATCCTTGAGGAATTTCACAAATCTAACATCACCAGCATGTAGAGAACCCTTGAAAACCCCTAGGGCCAAGATAAATTAGACCAATTGTATCTGTGGAAGAGAAGATCTTAGTTTTGCTTCCAGAAACAACCGCTTGAGAAATCGCAATTTTCAGTAGCAGCAGCCGGCGGTTTGACGATTTGAGTAGATGGGCTCCTGCATGGGAGGCTTGGCTAGGTGGGGCTTGAAAGGTTTGGGCCAATGTTATGGCAAGAGGGAGATCAAGCTCCTCCACCAGCTGGGGGTACAGAGGCTATTTAAAAAAGGAGCTAAAAAAACTTGATTATTTTCTAATCCTAATTAACTAGGTGATTAGCAAGATAATGAGCTCATAGATTTAATGGATTCTAAGCTAGGCTCTGATACCATGTTAAATTTGTAGCAATGTGATGAGCTATGGTGGATCAAATGCAAGAATCAACATCATTAACAAAGAGATTAGATGATGATTAAGACGTGATTAGTGAGCAATCAACTGATAGCTTAATGTAGGCATGGATAATCAAAAACCAACAAATTCTCATTAGGCCAATGCCTCAATTTATAGAGTTTACATCCAAGCATCTAATCCCACTGATCTCGCCTTGATTCACTCCACCTCTTTTGCTTGATTCTCTCCACCTCTTCACTTTTCCCAGAATATCTCCACACATCCTAAATCTTCTCATGCTACCCTTTATTGTCTCCCAGTAGATACCTCTCACCTTTTCACACCTTCTCTCTCATTTACAGATTCTCTTTTACAGCCTCTTGCTAAGGGCTTGTTCCCGCACACACCCTATTCACATGTATATTTCAACAATAAGAAGATGAAGACAATGCTAGAGAAGATTGTCACTTATGGGCCAATGCACAAAGTTTGTCTTGCAATGAAGTACCTGTCTCATAAAAAACAAACAACCAACATAAAAAAAATAATCAACAACAAACATAAAAACATAAAAACAACAACAATAATCAACGATCGGTGTCTTGCAATGAAGTACTTATGAATAGAAACTATAAACAATCAACAGCAGTGTAATCTTACTTAAAGCTAACATCTGACAGTGATTCTACACTCAATGATATCATCAGTGAGTTCTCTTGAGATGCCATGACTCACCTAGTAATTGAGTCATCTAATCCTCTTGTTATCGTCGCTCAAAATCATGCATAGGGAATCCATTCTAACTTGTTTTGCCACATGCTCTTAGAAGTTTTCCATCAGACCATTTCAAGCACCTGTCCAAGTTGTAGATTTGGATACCATTGCTTTATAGATTGATTATATATGCATTTTGTATCTTCATCTTTGCTATTTGATGTAGAATTATAGTTGCAACTCCTGTAAACCCTAAAATGAGTTAACATCAAGTATCTCCATATTAAATGTAGCACTTGTGAAAGACTAGATGATTTATTACCTTTATGATCGATCTTAACAGAAAGAGACTTGATGACTATCTCTACATGTCTC